>NW_026067932.1:7652772-7771449 GCF_014885135.2 Alexandromys fortis
TATTTATTTATTTTTTGGTTTTGGTTTTTCGAGACAGGGTTTCTCTGTGGCTTTGGAGCCTGTCCTGGAACTAGCTCTGTAGACCAGGCTGGTCTCGAACTCACAGAGATCCGCCTGCCTCTGCCTCCCGAGTGCTGGGATTAAAGGCGTGCGCCACCATCGCCCAGGCTTTTAAAGGCAAAGAATACAGTGACTTTCTGTCTATGTACAAGCAAGTCATCTTGTGCAAAGCAAGCTTCTGCTCAGAGAAGCAGAAACGGTATCATTAAAGTTGTACAAGACTAGACGATTACAAAAATGAACCCTTAGCAGCTCTTCTATTTGGAAGTCCAATTTTGCTTCATAGTTCTCTTAATAAGCTCAGTAATTTTAAACTTTTAACCATGAAGTTAGCCATCAGCATAAGGCTAGCCCTCACGCAGGGAAAGCTATCTGGGCATTAGTGGCGAAAATATTTTGTACAAACGAAGGCTGACTCATTTATAAACACATGAAGACTAGAACTCGTTGTGTGCACCAAAGAAATGACAATGTAGCCAGGGGAGCAGCATGTCCCTGCCTGCTGGCTCAGCACAACAGCTCAGCTGGCTGCCTCCTGCTGACCAACTTCATGGTCAAGTCTCGGAAGCCCAGCTATACACAGCTGAGAAGCGACTGCAAAGCTTTCTCCCCATTTCCTCCTCCACTCACGACTTAGCCTTCTTAATTATATCATACCCTCAGCCTTTCTGTGATCTTTCCTCATACAAACAGTACTTAGACGCTGCAGAGCTGCGAGGAAGAGAAAGGCTATTAGGAAACTCTCTGGAGGGCAAAAAGCATCAGAAGCTGTCACTGCCGCCAGTCAGTTAGCTTTGAGTGCCATTCCATTGAAGAAAAGTTGTGTACCATGGGAATTTACCAAATTGGGTAGGGGAGGGGCGGATTCATTAAAAAAATTGAACTGATTTCTTTTAAAAGGAAGCCTAATGGATGTTGTCTAAGTTGATACGAAAGTAACAAAATGCCCGTTAGGTCTAAGAAATGTCGAAAGGAGGCAATGTGTTCTCCACTGTTGACGCTGAAGTTGAATTTGGAGACAATACTCAGTTCGACAAGTGAGCTATGGAGTGCCTGCCTGCTATGCGCAGAGATACATTCAGCTGGAAACTCAGAAACTTAGGTTCATATGAGCAGAGAAGGGACAGAGTGCATACACGGATTCAAAGTTGGATAATGTAATTTATACATCTGTTAGAATCACTGTACAGGACCGGATATATTACTTCATTTCTCCCTTTCTTCCTTCCTTCCTTCCTTCCTTCCTTCCTTCCTTCCTTCCTTCCTTCCTTCCTTCCTTCCTTCCTTCCTTCCTTCTTTGTGGTTTTTGGAGACAGGGTTTCTCTGTGTAGCCCTGGCTATCCTGGAACTCCCTTGGTAGACCAGGTTGGCCTCTAACTCACAGAGATCTGCCTCCCAAGTGCTGGGATTAAAGACTTGCACCACCACTGCCCTGTTATTTTTCTATAGCAAATGTGACCCTGAATTCCCTAGCAACTAGGGAGATTGATTGAAAAAGCCTCTATCCGTGTGGTAATTGAAAGGATAAAGGGCCAGAAAAGGTACCTCTGGGTCCCTGCCAAGGTGAGCAGCCAGTGACTGGCTGCTTTGCTTTTCTGATCTTCAGCTTGAACCCCAATATCTGTCTCTGGGGTTTTGTTATGTGTGCTACAGGCACTGAGTGACTCACTAAGAAGACAGTCTTGCCCTCTTCTGGCTCATCCAGCATATCTACTGTTTCTCCTAAGCAATAGTGACAGTCCCTCTGTCTTCTGAGAGGTACTATGGTAGCTCCCCAAGACAAAAGAACCACTCCTGTTCGTCTCATTTCTTCAACTCGTTCCAACCCTGGGGCCCAGGAAACATCTTAAAAAATATCACACACATGCTGGCTTAAAAATTTAAAGTTTAAAATGATTTTTTAAATTTAATTATTTTTTTAATTAAAAAAGAATAAGCAGAGTTCATCCACAGCACCACAGCAAGGAAAGGGAGCCACTCTTCCTGAATTATAAGGCAACCTTCTTCGAGAATTATGACAAAGGGCCACTGGAAGCGAGCCGTGTTTCAAAAGAAAGAAAACATCATGTGGCCATCTGGAAGATTCCAGGGATGAAAGAGCCAAGAAGTGTCCCCTGCAGACTACAGGGTGACTTGCCTCTCCCAGCCTGTTACCAGGGTGTCTGCTGGGGCCACTATGAATTCACTTCCTATTCCTGCAGTTGGAGGTGCCATTGGAAGACAGTTGTGGTGACCGTAGGGGTCACAGGGGTTACTGTGAGAGAACTCTTTAGCGGGGGCTGTTTTTATGCCGTTTCTAGCAGCTGACAGAGTGTCACCAGTGCTCCTTCAGCAGAAGCCATCCATGGTGACATGAGCTTTCCCGAGACATCTCATGCTTCCCAGTCCTCCTCGTGACAAACTCCAACTGCGGCCAAACTCAGCCCTCCACAATTACTCCTTTAAGGAGTTAAGCACCAAGAGATGGAGCAGGAGCATGTGACTTAAGGGGACTCGGTCCCAGCCAAGACCTAGGAGGCTATCCAGCAGGAGGAGGAGGGGCAGACAGATTAACGCTCTGTTATTTGTACAGAGGGAAGGGCAGTCAGAAGTCGCCAGAGCAATGAAGCCAGAAATGACGTTAGCAGACCAGGAACTAGAGGAGGAAGCAAGGGGGAAAAGAAAGGAGCTCTTGTCTACCTGCCTTTCAAGCCTTAACCCAGCCAGGGCTTCTTAGCCCTTCCCGGCACGGCACAATTCTTCGGGGAAGTAAAGAGAGCCATGGGAGAAAGCTGAGGCTGTGATGCCTCGGTGTGAAGCCCCGTCCTCACGCTTTCTGCCTTAGTCAGGACAGATTACCAACAGCGTATGCACGTCTTTTCCTATTAAAACATTTAACTTCACAGACATTCAAACTGGTAGTTTCTTTGGGCATACTGTCAGGATGCTGAGGGTTTCCTAGACTGAGGGGCATGGTGCTACCTCAGGAAAGCTCCAGAGACAACCATAACCTACATCTCATAATTGTCTTTTAAAGATATGTAAAATAAAAACTACAGAATAAAATATAAAATTTTAAATACCCAGCTTTCTTCTATCTAGACCTTCTTTGTCTAAAAAGCATCAGTGTTGGGAAAAATAGAGTCCAGTTTTTCTTTTTTATCTTTTAATTACTCTAGTAGTGTTCTCTCTCTCTCTCTCTCTCTCTCTCTCTCTCTCTCTCTCTCTCTCTCTCTCTCAATCCACTTCCAGCTGGGGCCCAAGGGAGCTGCTCAGAGTGGTGTGTGCACTCCAGGCTTCTAAGGCTAAGTGCTTAGACCCCTTATTACTCAAAGGGTGATTTGATGACTCCACCTGATCACCAGGGAGCTTCTAAGAAATTCTTATTTTCAGCTTCTCCCCCAGGCTCACAAATTTACAAATCTGTGTTCCAGAGAGATTCCTCAATGACATCTATGCACACTCACGTGTGTGTGTGTGTGCAGGTGTCCATGGAACCTGGAAGAGAGTGTCTCACGCCTGCTGGCTGAAATTACAGGGAGTTATGAGGTACCCAACCTGGGTGCTGGGTCTCTGGAAGAGCAGCAAGGGCTCTTAACAGCTGATCCATCTCTCTAGCACCCACCCTCTTCTTAAAGGAAAGCTTCAGGTAAAGGCATCCCCTTGTCTTGCTACTTTTCAGATCACTGAAAAGGGAAGGGACCTAAGGTGCGGGAGGATTTCTTCTGGATCCTGGTTCCGCGGTAGGAAAGACTTGGCCCCCTCATGGTGGTGGGAGCATGTTGTGAAGGCTCCTTAGACCTCAGACGGCAGAAAACTGTCTTCTGGCTGGAACAGGAAGTGCATGTAGCTTTCAAAGCCCAAGTACAGGGACTAATTCCTGTTAGGTAGACCACACTGCCCAAAGGTTACACAACCTCCCAGAACAGTGCCACCAGTTGGGGATCAAGGGCCCCAAAATAAGTCTTTGGGGTACAGTGTAGACTCAGAGCACAACACCCCTCCAGATAATGACACAGCTTTACCTTCTTCCTAACTCCCCAAGCAATAGGCAGGGGTTTAGGCAAAGTTGCTGAAAAAGAAATTTTTGAGGAAGGAGCTTCCTTTACAGTTCCTCAAATCATACTAAGGAAAATATTTTAACCTAGTACAATGTGGGCTGAGGAAATAATCATTTTTTAAAAAGGATTGAGGTTATTAAATAGATGAGGGCTAATCACTGTGTCCAGGGAGACCAGGTTCTTTAACCTTCAATTGCTTTTGCAATTTCAGATAAAAAGCACATCTCGGGGATTTGGTTGTGAAATTCAGTTTTGTTTTTTTCTTTCTTTTTCCTTTCTGTTCTTGAATTGAACACTAAGCATTTCTAAAGAGGGGAGCAAAGGTTTCAGCGGATTTATTATGGAACACAGCATATCTATATATTTTGTAAGATACCATAGTTACATAAAATGTGAACTTTAGGATCTCAAAGTACAAAAGAATCAAGGCAGATCCACGTACATGTGATAAAAGCAAGTGTTTGTGGGATTGGAGTGATGTCTCAATAGTTAAGAGGACTTGCTGTTCTTTCGGGAGATCTGGGTTCGGTTCCCAAAACACCCATGGGAGTCTACAGTCTAATACCAGGGGATTCAACCCCACTGTCTGGCCTCCCAGGGCATCAGGCATGCGCATGTTACACATACAGATGTGCAAGCAAATCCTCAAAAGCATAAAGGAAAAATAAAATCTTAAAAAAAGTGTTCATACAATAGGATCTTGCATTTATAATAGTCCAGTGGTGAACATGAATATTTTGCAAGTCTAGACAAGCAATTCCTTTTTTAAAAAGCCAGTATTCTAGTTGTGTGTATTTACTGGATATGGCATCAAAAATCTGATACACATAAACAGGTACCATGTTTATCATACACCATGTTTATCATGTCCTATGCTTATCATGTACCATGATCAAACTGAGATCCAGGGGGATTTGCTGACTGAGACTTGCCTTTTTGTCCAAACCAGTGAAAACTGGGTTTTGAAGCTGTTATTCCATGTACAATCTGTACCTACATGGCTGCATGAAACTATGTAACAGTTTTGAGAAATTTGCCTTAAGCATGAAAGATGTTGAAGAAAATCTGAAACGCGAGTATAAATTACACAAAAGAACCAAGAGCAAGGCCTGCTTCCCTCTGGGAAAAGCAGCTATGAACGCCAGAGGTTATCCTTCTTCATTGGACTTCATTGCTTCTTATCTAGGAAAAGAACTCCTTATGGAATCTTCTGGATTAATGATAATGGCACACACTTACATGACACATAGAAGCTGGACTACTCAATACTGGCAAAAGTAAATCCCCATCTAAAGCTTGTTTGCATGCTGAGTATTTCTTAAAATGCTTGGGACAAGAAGTGTTCCAAATTTGGTATTTTTCAGATTTTAGATTATGTGTATATGTATAGACTGAGGAATCTTGGGTCTAGGAATCAAGTCTCAACACAATATCCATTAATGTTTCATATAAACTTTATAAGCCGTTTGGAGGTATTCTATACAGTGTTCCTCATTTTGATTGGCATGTCATATGGCATCCATCAGTTATGGAATGTTCCACCTGCAGCAAGCATCATGTCCAAAAGTTTTGGACATTGGAGCGTTTCATATTTTTAAATTAGTGCCAGGCAGTGGTGGCGCACACCAATAACCCCAGCACTCGGGAGGCAGAGGCAGGCAGATCTCTGTGAGTTCGAGGCAGCCTAATCTACAAGAGCTAGTTCCAGGACAGCCAAGACTACACAGAGAACACCCTGTCTCAAAAAAACAAACAGCAGGTTCTCTTACATCGACTGCATAAGAGTCGCGCTGTAAGAAGCAACACCTCCTCCTCGTCTCCGCCATCCTCAGTGAAGCAGCGAAGCAGCAACCATGCGTAAGTGCCTCTCCATCCACGTCGGCCAGGCTGGTGTCCAGATTGGCAATGCCTGCTGGGAACTCTACTGCCTGGAACATGGCATCCAGCCTGACAGCCAGATGCCAAGTGACAAGACCATTGGGGGAGGAGACGACTCCTTCAACACCTTCTTCAGTGAGACAGGCGCTGGCAAGCACGTGCCCCGGGCAGTGTTTGTAGACCTGGAGCCCACGGTTATTGATGAGGTTCGCACTGGTACCTACCGCCAGCTCTTCCACCATGAGCAGCTCATCACAGGCAAGAAGATGCTGAATAACTATGCCCATGGCCACTACACCATTGGCAAGGAGATCATCGACCTCATCTTGGACAGAATTCGCAAGCTGGCCGACCAGTGCACAGGTCTTCAGGGCTTCTTGGTCTTCCACAGCTTTGGCGGGGGGGGGGGGGGGGGGGGGGGGGGGGGGGGGGGGGACTGGCTCTGGGTTCACCTCCCTGCTGATGGAGAGGCTCTCTGTTGATTACAGAAAGAAGTCCAAGCGGGAGTTCTCCATCTACCCTGCCCCCCAGGTTTCCACTGCTGTGGTTGAGCCCTACAAGTCCATCCTCACCACCCACACCACCCTGGAGCACTCTGATTGTGCCTTCATGGTGGACAACGAGGCCATCTATGACATCTGTCGTAGAAACCTCGACATTGAGCGCCCCACCTACACTAACCTAAATAGGTTGATAGGTCAAATTGTGTCCTCCATCACTGCTTCCCTCAGATTTGATGGAGCCCTAAATGTTGACCTGACAGAATTCCAGACCAACCTGGTGCCCTACCCTCGTATCCACTTCCCTCTGGCCACATATGCACCTGTCATCTCTGCTGAGAAAGCCTACCATGAGCAGCTTTCTGTAGCAGAGATCACCAATGCCTGCTTTGAGCCAGCCAACCAGATGGTGAAATGTGACCCTCGCCACGGTAAATACATGGCTTGCTGTCTGCTGTACCGTGGTGACGTGGTTCCCAAAGATGTCAATGCTGCCATTGCCCCCATCAAGACCAAGCGCAGCATCCAGTTTGTGGACTGGTGCCCCACTGGCTTCAAGGTTGGCATTAATTACCAGACTCCCACTGTGGTACCTTGTGGAGACCTGGCCAAGGTCCAGAGACCTGTGTGCATGCTGAGCAACACCACAGCCATCGCTGAGGCCTGGGCTCGCTAGATCACACGTCTGATCTGATGTATGCCAAGCATGCCTTTGTGCAATGGTATGTGGGTGAGGGCATGGAGGAGGGGGAGTTCTCCGAGGCCCGTGAAGACATGTCTGCCCTGGAGAAGGATTATGAGGAGGTCGGTGTGGATTCTGTTGAAGGAGAAGGTGAGGAAGAAGGCAAGGAATACTAAATTAAATGTTACAAAGGTGCTGCTTTTACAGGGAAGTTTATTGTGTTCCAACATAAAAAATGTGGTCTGATCAGCTAATCTGTATGTGGCAATGTGTGCTTTCATACAGTTACTGACTTATGCTATAAAATGAAAGATTTGTCATAGACCCAAGCCGTCCATTTCACTGATGGATTTTAAATAAAATACTCCCTGTCTTAAAACAAACAAACAAACAAATTTCTAAATTAGTCATGCTTAATTTGTACTTAATCATGGCATGCATTAGGTGGGAATTTTCAGATTGGGATTAAAGGTCTGGAATAAGAATGTGTAAACTCAGATCCTAGCTAAGCACTGTACTGGCTATATGTGCAACTGTGGACAAGAGCTTGAACCTCATTATGCTCATCTGTAAAATGGGGTTGGAGGGAGCCATCAACAGTGTTACCAGGTTTTGAGCTACAGTAATGACCTCTAGTAATGACCAACTATTCATTGAATAGTTGTACACACAGGAGTATACGCACAGGTTATGAAAACAGTAATAATAAAGAGGACATGAAGTTGGGGAGGTTAGGAATTAGGCATGGGTTTGGGAGGAGTTAGGAAGAGGAATAAGGGGCTAATGGGATCAAAATACATTATATCTAATATAAGTGTGATAGCACTTGCTTCTAATCCTAGCTACTCAGAAGACTGAGGCAGGAGATCACCAGTTCAAAGCCAGTCTGGGTTATATAGCAAGATCCTGTCTCAAAAACAAAAAGACAAGTAAACAAAGGTCTTAAGACAAAGCCAGGCAGTAGAGAGCAAGGTTCAGCGTGGGAGCAAAATAAATAAAGTACTAGGAATATATAATACCAGTGTTGCCATTTTTATTCCCACCTGCCTCTGCCTCCTGAGTGCTGGGATTACAGGCCTGTGGTACCACGTTTGTAAAAGGCCAGGTAGTAAATACTCAAGGCTTTGTAAGCCGTCCGGTATTACCACCCCTCACCTCTGTTGGAATAAACACGGTTGTAGTCGCAGAACTGAAATTTAAATTAATAAATTCCAACATCACAAACATTGTTCTTCCGATGCCCCCCCCCAGTAATCTAAAAATGTAAAAAGTATACTTCTGTCGTGGGGCCGTGGGAAATGAGATGGTGGGGTTGACCTTCAGACATGTCCGCTGACCCTTGGTCAAGAGGCCGTGAGGCAGCACATCTGCTGATTCTTGTTGCTCAATCCCAAGCATCTGGAAAGTGGTTTCCAGCTTGTCTTCCACCTCAGAAAGATGCATCCAGATCAGACCCAGGACGTGAAGAGCAAGTGACTAGCCTATGTCTGGTTAGGCAATAGAACATGTTTATGACAGCATGTCCCCAGTCCAAATGGGTGCATTGTGAGGTAGGGACTGGTGACCTTCCATTATGTGGCAATCGGCCTTCTCAACCGTTCAGGGAAACTGGCTTAGATTTTTCTGTACTCCAGTTAGGGCATGTCTAAAAGAAGCCACCTTGTGGGTGTTAAATGGTCTGAAAAACAGGCATTTGTGTTTCTAACATTCAGTTCCCCTTTGACAATATTCCTAAGGTCTGGTTTTTGTTTCTTTCCTTTTTTAAAAAAAAATATTTATTTATTATTTAACCCGCATGCCTGCACACACACACCAGGAGAGGGCACCAGATCTTATTATAGATGGTTATGAGTTACCATGTGGTTGCTGGGAATTGAACTCTGTAAGAGCAGCCAGTGCTCCTAACCTCTGAGCCATCTCTCCAGCCCTGTTTGTTTTTGATTTTAAAACCTCGAGGGTTAACTAAGTTAATACTCGGAGGAGGCCACATCCCTCGATGGTGCTCGAGTGTTTTCTGATCTGTACATGCATGTTCTTGATTAATAAAAAGGCCAGAGCAGAGCACCGCACACTAGATCAGAGTAGCGCCTACCACTCGGTAGAAAACCCAGCTAGGCCACGGTCCGGGCTAGCGAGACATCGCCACGGAAACGTGAGCAGAGGCTGGAGAGGAAGGCCAGCCCTGGAACCCCCAAGGAAAGTCACAACGACCAGCACTCGCTACTCAAGACCTGAGCCAGAATAAACCACGGGCCACTCAATCTCCGGGACTCCCCGAGCCTAGCTCGCTGACGTCCCGCCCCAGCCCCGCCCCCGCCCCGCGAGCGCGATGGGGTCCCGCCCCTTGTCCCGCCCCAGTCCGAGAGCGAGCCGAGGCTCCGTGCTCCCCGGCTCCGCCCCGCCCGCTAGCTCGGTGAGGCCCCGCCCCCACCCGTGAGCTACCCGAGAACCCCGCCCCCAGCCCGAGAGCTCGCCGAGGCTCCGCCCCCGCTGCCCGCCGCTACGTGAGTGCCCCCGGCGGAGCTGGCCGGGGCGCTGTGCCCTCGCTCGGCTCTCTCCGCCCCCAGCGCGGGCCGCGGGCTGCGCTGGGTCGCGGCGGGCCCCGCAGGCGGCCATGGCGGCGGGCGCCGGGGCCAGGCCGGCGCCGCGCTGGGTGAAGGCGCTGGGTGAGCCGCTCAGCGCGGCGCAGCTGCGGCGGCTGGAGGAGCACCGCTACACCGCGGTCGGGGAGTCGCTGTTCGAGCCGCCGCTGCAGCTTTACTGGACCTGGCTGCTCCAATGGATCCCGCTCTGGATGGCCCCCAACACCATCACCCTCATCGGCCTCGCCGTCAACCTGCTCACCACTCTAGTGCTCATCTTCTACTGCCCTACGGTCACGGAGGAGGTAAGGTTCGCCGCCCACCGGGGCTTGTTCTCTCGAACCCTTGGGCCTCCTCCGAGCCGGCCCCACTCTAGGCGTCGGGGACGAGGGGAGACCCTTTGTTGGCGGAGCACCCTCCGGGTCTCGGAGGGAGGGACCGACACGACCAGACCGCTGTCCCACGGCGGTGTTCGTTTTTTTTTTTTTTTTTTTTTTTTTTTTTTTTTGCCTGCCCGGGGCTCCTAGAGACTGTCACGCCACTACTCCAATCCTGTGACCGCGCCGAGCTTCCCTGGTCCCTGGAGGGGGCTGTCAAGGTCACTGCCCCTTGACGCTGTCCTGTGTCTGCCCACTTCGTCGCTGGGGCCTTGGCCAACTGGAAGGTTGACGTAGGGACCACCAGCCTGTACTTTGTACCCTGGGGATTAAACACCCGCGCCGCCATTCTGTCAGGCCTCGTGGGTCGGTTGGGTAAGTCCACGATGCCCTTTGGCACTTCATAATCTTTTGTTTCTCAAAGGTGGTGCCTAGTGATTCCGAAATTACTGGTAGCATAACTGAGCAAAGATAAGTTGCTTCTGGATGGTCACTTCCTCTTTGGTTCATTGACTTTCTCATGAAAAACAAACAGGATGTAGGTGACAGTCCTTACTAAGTTATCCAGACTTAGCGATTGTAAAAGCCAACACATTTTATTAGTTGTAAGTATATCTAACCCATGTCTAAAGTAAGAATAAGCAGTGTGGGCCTTGGACAGTGGTGATGAGAAGTGATTCCTTGGGCTGAGTATAGAGCACAGTGAAGCGCCTTGATAACACTGTATAGGGTACATATTGCATGCAGATTCTGTGATGCCACTTTCTTTAATCTTCCTCCATAATTATATGTAAACATAGGTCGTGCCCAAAAATAAGAGTTGGAGTACAATAACAGTAAAAGGAGTACAATAGAAATTGTTCCTGCTCTGCATCCACAAACATCTTTTTTAAAGGCTTAGTGGAATCTGCAGTTTAAAACATCTCACCTGCCGACAACTCTGTCCGTCATGGTCGGCATGGATTCCTTAGCAGACATTGTATCATTAGTTGTTTTCTTGTGATTTGAAAACACTAAGCCGTTTGGACTTTGGGGTTCTGATGTTCCCGGAGCCCCCAGAAGCACTATCACAATAAAAGGGTGACGGGCCTGCAAGTGAAGGACTTGGCTTCCCCTCAGCCTCCGCCTGGGGGCAGACCTGCCAAATCTGTTTTCCCATGTTGAAAATAGAAATAATGCCAGCCGGGCCAATCTGACAAGGTGGCAGTGACGGCCAGATGATGCATGCAGTTAAAGGTGGGACACTGCACTTTAGAAGTTAAAACTGTCCCTCAACACGTTAAAAACACAGTTGATAGAGTGTCGTGACGCATGCACGGTAAAATTTAGCTTTGAATTGGGCTCAGGTTTGGCTGACAGCCTTCGGATGTTTGCGGCATCAACTAAGCCATGAACTTTGATGCTATTTACCGTCTGTTTGCTGAGCACTTAGAAGAAGAGACAAACAAGTCCCAGGGCTTTTGTTCAGGGTTGAAGGGGGGCCAGTGGATGAGATGAATTTGTGATTAATTTATAGGCTCAGACTCATTTTTTAAAAGAGGATGTGATGGGGTCTGAGGCATGAGAAAATGCGCAAGGGGGTAAATGAAAGATAAACAGTTTGTAGAGTGCGTGCCGTCGGGTCCTGCCTTTGCTTCTCAGTGGCCAAAGTAAAAGGAGAAACGGCATTGCAGGGTCCACAGTGGTTTTCAACTAAGATGCAAATGATAATATGTTCTAACAATCGTTTCTGGCTATTTTTGCCTTTATAAATGACCCAGCTGGATAAAATTCAGATCCTTCTGGTCGCCTGTGTGGCACGGAGGAAAACAAGTGTGCAAAGGGCTTTGGTTGTGGTTTTTACCTTTATCAACCTGAAGAGGTGGTGGAGTTTTTTTTTCCTCGGGTGGTCCTCCTACTGTCTTGGAATTCCTTCCTGACAGCCTGAAATAACTGGTATACATTTTAGTAAGGGAAAATTTAAATCCACAGAGGTGAATTGGCTGACCTGGCCTGGAAGGTTTGGACTCTTAGACTTGGGCCTTCACAATGTATATGTGCTGTGTGGCGATGAACCGGGGCCTGAGGACGGCAGGCGAGAAAGCTCTGCCCCTGAACAGCATTGTTTTAATTTTACTTTGAATTTTGAGGTAGGGCTCACTTAGCTGATTGGGCTAACCTGGAGGTCAGTAGCCATGCACTTATTTCTAGAACACGATTGGGCTTGAAGGGGAGCTAATTGAAAAGGCTGTGGTTGACTGTAAGTTTCTAGAATGGTACTCCTTTATCAAATGGTACCATGCAGACTAGCCTTCCTGGCCTTCCCTGAACTCAAGGGAAACAATTTGCCCTGCCAGGGATATTTCTTCTCTTCCTTCTTCATGTATTAGATTACCTTCCTGTCTTCCAATGCTCAACTTTAACACCCTTTGCCCTAATACCACTACCCTGTTGCTTGTTTCTTCCTTCTAAGTCAAATCAGCTGCTTAGTCCTCTGAGCGCCCACAGTAATGAAAGTGGTAGCAAAGGCGCACAGCCTGCTTACTGAGCACCAGGCAGTGTTCTAAGCCTCTTTTGTTTGGTTCTCTCGTCGCGACCCGTCAGCACTGTCTCATGGAGAAGATACAGCTAATGTCCCCACTTCGCAGGTTTGGAAAATAAAGGGAAATGGTCTCCTAGGACTGTGTAACTGGAAGTGGGAGCTAGGATTGCAAACCAGACAGCCGCGCTTCTGCTGCTGCAGGCCTCTAGCGCCAGGACAGAGTCTCCATTTCCTCCTGCTGAGCGGGACAGTTCACAGCAGTGTCTCGTCACAGTGCCTCCTAAGTGGGTGCCATCTCAGAGATGCCGTTCTCAGCGCTCACTGCGGGTGGCAGGTAAATGAGGGGAGCCCCTCTCTGCACCTTGACGAAGCAGTTACCACTCTCCAGCCCTTGGCTCTTTCTTCCTAAAGTAGAGTCAGCGTTTCTTAGAACATAAAAAGGGCCTGGAGCCAACTTAATGCATGTAGTTCCTAAATGTATATGTCTGATAACATGGTGATTCAAAGCTAGTTCTAGCTCCAGCCTCCTACGGTTACCAGAAGCAAACACCCTTGCTCCTGACCCCCGAGATGCCAGTCTTCAGGAGAATGAGATTGGGAGAAAGGAATCAGGTTTATGCACAGCCAGCCCTGAAGGAGCGAGAAGAGCTGGTTCCCTGAGGCTCTGTTTTCCCTGTTGGAGAACTCTGTGGGCGAGGAGGAGGCAGTGAGCCTGGACTTCAGGCAGTCTAGCTAGCCAGGGTGTGCGTGCGTTCTCCAGAAAGTTATCAGTTAGCACATAGATGGGGCTTCTGTTAAGCCGGAGGTTTGCAGAAAGAAGTGCAAAAGGGCAGAGGGTGGGGAGCGGAGCCCCAGCTGCAGTAGATTATCTACTACCAAATACTTCCGTGCTTTTATTCATTTATTTTGCTAATATAAGTTGTGGCCTAATTCTCTTTTGCTTACTTGCTTTGCTGTTTTCTCCCTGCCTTCTTAACCTGTGCATTTACATCCATGTTAGTGTCTCTGTCAAGGGCACACTTAGAGCAGACTGGGCCCGAGCGTGAGGCCAGCTTGGAGGGCAGGGACTAGCATTTCTTTTACTTACAATGTTAGAACGCGACTGTGCCTGAGGAAGCCATGAAGGCCTGAAGGAAGTGGCTTGTACCTGGTTTTAAATAACGGGGTGGTAGCTACCTTTGCTGTACTGAGAGTTGTAGAGCATTGCGGGGAAGACAGAAAGGAAAAGCTAGAGCCGAAATACAGATTCCCACTTGGGTTTCTTTATATGGCCCACGCCTTTAATCCCAGCACTCAGGAGGCAGAGGCAGGCAGATCTCTGTGAGTTTGAGGCCAGCCTGGTCTACAAGAGCTAGTTTCAAGACAGGCTACACAGCTACTGAGAAACCCTGTCTCAAAAAACCAGAGAGAGAGAGAGAGGTAGAGAGTGAGTTCAATTCTTTGAGATCTATATTTCCTTTTAATCACCTCTTTCTTTTTTTTAAGCAGCTAAATACTTTGTCGAGCATCATTTATTAAGGCAGGAGTCTTGCAATGGTATGGCCTCTCTTATTAAAAGAAAATGTTAACTCCCATTTGCCAGAAGGTGAGAGTTGAAGAAGCAGGGAAGAGCCTGGGAGGAGGCATGTTCTGGCCCCTGGAGTGGATGTTTTCATAAATTCTGCAGCCCGAGGGCCTCCTTGCCTCACCCTCCTTCCAGCTATGCCCGGGAGAAGCCTTTCAGGATACAGCTTCCCTTGTGAGCTGTTGCTGTGGCTTCGGTGACTGCGTTCCAGTTGATTTCTAAGGAATAAATGGCGTCTCCTATAAAAGTCCATGTCAGATGTCAGTAAAACCTGAAATGGTGACATATTTGAAGAATTGTAAATCCCTCTCTTGTCTCTTTAGGCTGCGGTGTAGTCTCTGACCCTCTCCCTTTACGTTAAAGAACACAGCAGATTATTGGGGCATCTAATACACTTGATCCTGGGAAGGATTTGGGTGGGAGTTGGCCTCATAGTCTCTTCAGTTCCCCTTAGCGTTTCAGCAAGAACTCCGGTATGTGCCGAAGCAGGGAAAGTGATCTGGAAGTGTCTGAAACAGAGAGAGAAAGGCCACCTTTCTAGGACTCCTCAGACCCTCTGATCTTGGCTGAGTGTGTCCTGAGTGATAGCGGCCACATTTTATGGCAGTGAGTGGGTAAACTGAGCTGAAGCCGGAAGTCCAGGATGAAATCACTGAGCCCCTGTGGCTAGCCTGTTTGGCTCCAAGGGTGTTCTTTTTCACCTGATCATTCACCTGCCCCAGAGGAAACCTGCTTCTGAGAACAAGGAAGTGCCCTGCTTATCACAGTTGTGTGTGTGTGTGTGTGTGTGTGTGTGTGTGTATACACACATGTGTACAGTGTGTCTGGACCAGAAGTCAGTCTTCATTGTAATTCCTCAGGACCCCCAACCCCAGCTTGTTTTTTGAGACATGGTCTCTCAGTGGGTCTTGGGGCTCACCAGTTAGCCTAAGCTGGCTGGCCAGCAAGCCCTAGGGATTTTGCTGTCCCTGCTTCCCCACGTATGATAACTGGGATCATAAACATGTGCCCCTACACCTGTCTGTTTACATGGGTACAGAGGATTGAATCTTATTTAAGCTAACTTGTCCATCTCTTTACCAGTGGAGCTGTTTTCCCAACACACAGCAAATTGGTTTTGTTGTTGTTGTTTTATTTTGTTTTTTGTTTTTTGAGACTGTGTTGCCCTGGCTGTTCTGGAACTTACTTTGTAGACCAGCCTTGCCTTGAACTCACAGATCTGCCTGCTTCTGTCTCCTGAGTGCTGGGATTAAAGGTGTGCGCCACCACTGCCCCAATAGCAAACTGTTTTAACACATCACAGGCACATTGTGTAAGTTAGAGAAGTTACAAGATTGGGGCATTTAGTTATTTCTGATGGTGTGTTTTCCTGAGCCAGGCTAGCAGGCTGCTGGAGACACAAGTTTTCTGAGAAATCCTAGAATCACCTGAGAGGGTGTGGACAGTATGCAGGTGTTACACATTTCTCACACACAGCCTCCTGTCTTCTTAGCATGTAGAAACCCCGTGTCCATTTCATGCAGAAGTCAGCTGGAGTATGAGTTCTATTTGGATCTCACCAGCTGATGTGAGCGGGTTTGTGAACCCCCTTCAGCTGACACGGAGCGGGTTCGTGAATCCCCCCTTCAGCTGATATGGAGCCGGTTCCTGAATCCCCTTCAGCTGACACGGAGCGGGTTTGTGAGTCCCCCCCCCCCCCCCTTCAGCTGACGTGGAGTGGTTAGTGAATCCCCTTTTGCATTTGTCAGCTTGCCCATGGCCATTTAAAGCAAAAAGATACTAAGCATAAAAATTGAGGGAAAAATTGAAAAACGTATAGTATAGTTTTAGTAGTTCCTGAACTTCCCTTTCAAAAGACTTTTTGGGCTTTGCTAGCATGATTGCTAACCTAACTTGTCACAGGATTTAGGATTGTCTTTGGAAATACACCCACGTTTGTCTGAGAATGTTCCCATCAGGGTTAACTCAGGAGTGAGGACTCTTTTGAATGTGGGGAACACTGTGTCGAGGGTGAGTGACCAGGAAAGGGCAGGGGGACCGCACACTGAGCAGCAGCCTGGCCGGCTCTGGTGTTCCCAGTCTCTGCTGTATGCCTTCCCACCACAATGGACCGAGCAGCCCTTCTTCCCGAGTCTCTGTCAGACACTCTGCTACACAAGAAAGTTAACTGTGGAAGCTCAGTACTGAGGCGTGGGGCCTTTCTGTGACGAACTGGGGCCTGTGATTCCCAGGGCTTTGGAGCTAGTTTGTGGGAGGAATGAAGAAGAGTTTGGAGTCGTGGACTAGAGGAGCCCAGACCAATGTAAACAGTGTGACAGGCCAAGAGAAACAGCGTAGACGCGGCTCAGGGGCTTTCAGAGGGGCACCTGACTGCATCCTGCCAAGGACGGAAAACTTCGAATGAAGCTGAAAGCCGTGGACTGAGTTGTTTGGTGTAGCACATTTCAGGACAGCGTGACGTCCAGGCGGTGACATGGGTTCGATCCTGGGTGATAGCTCTGTACTGAGAGCAGACGAGAGATGGGGCAGAGAGTAGCTGCAATTGTTAGAGGGACTTCGCACTCTCCCCGTGGACAATAGGAAAGGTACCCCAAGGGCAAGCTTTCTCCACAAAGCCTCCAACCTGTGAAAACAGGAGTGCCTTTGAAAAGCAGGTCCTGGGTTGAGAGTCAGCTGCTTTTCACTGCGTCAGCATTAAGACTAAAAACATAGTCCCATTCTAATGTGTATAGAATCTTAGGTGTGCTGTATTAACTACTGTTTTCAAAATACATGAAATAAGTTCATAACTGTTCAGACCCAAACATCACCCGTGAGTTACCTAACATTGTCCAGAAGAGTCAGTAATAGAATAGCAGTAACACCAGCGGGACTCCTCTCTTAGGTTCACAGTCTAGGTACCTTCATAAGCATGTGACATCCAGTAATTCACTTAATGCTCACGAGGCAGTGATCGTTCCCTTCCTCCCTCCCTTCCTTCCTCCCGTTCTTTTTCTTCATGTTTGGAGACTGAATCACCAAGAAGTAATTTTTCTAACTCTTCACCCATTAAGTGGCATAGCAAAGATCTGGGTGCAGGCAGAATCGGGAAGAAAGCCTGGGGGTCATTGTCTCCTTGGCAACAATTACTGCTAACTGTTCCTGGGCGGGATGTGTGAGAGCATTCATTTCTGGCTTTCATCATCACGACTCAGAAACTCAACGCACGGTCCTGTTAGGTGAGTCTAGAGCGGACACGTGTTATTCGGCTCCTGTGTTGTGTGGAGCAGATTTCAGAAACTCAACTCACAGTCCTGTTACATAAACCCATAGTGCATACATGGTTTGAGTCGACCTGATCTAGCTAGCGGGTTGATTTAGAGGATGGCAAAGACTGTTGCCCAGAGAGCCCAGTGCTGACAAGTCTGCATCACAGTGAGGTGTGTGAGCAGATGAAGTCCCGTCTCCCTCCCCAGCCCTCACTCTTAGAATGCCCAGGATCAGTACCTGATCTCTCTCCAGGTCTCCTTCCTGCTCAGGCTTAATTTCCGCAAAGGTTAACACACTCTGGTCCTGGCGGCTCTAGGTGTTTAACTTCCCTCCACTCAACTTGGATTAAGATAAGTGTTATGCTTTGTAATGTAGATTTAGGTTTATGATAAGGATGGTTTTTGGAGTGTGTGTGTTTGTTTATTTCTCTATGTTAGTCTGTGGCATAGCTTACTGTGTGGAAACTTCTGGAACCTCCTATTTGAGGATCCACTGCTGTCATCTCTCAGAGCAGTTGGTACCAAGCTCAGCCCGCGACAGCAATCATCCAGTTACTCCGCCGACGAGGCTTTGTGGCCCACGTTCTTGGGAAATGCCTCTTGTTTACTGCAGTTCCTCTTTCTGTCTCCCGTTCCTCTAGCAGTAGACTTCTAGAGAACAGGCCTCAGCCCAGAGAGAGGTTCTGTGTTTTCTGCTGTGGAGGGCCTTCCACCGGCTGGACGCCTGGTGACTAAGTGGATGGACCCTCCCCTCCTCCCGTAACCTTCACTGTTACTGCTGAGAGGTGGTATGCCCTTATCAAGTCCAATCATTTGAGCAGTTAGGAATTAATTTCCTGGCGGAAGTTCCATAGAGGAATCCATGCCTTCAGGAAGTGAGGGCAAGCCTTTGTGATACTCTTGCCTTTTCTCGCTTTGTCTGTACTGTGAACAGGCTTTAAGGTGCCGCCTTAGATACAGAAGAGCTCAGAGTGCTTGTAGTTCCACACCTGGTCTCAGTGCTCTTCCAGAATGAGTGGCACGTGAGATTCTAGTTAGTGCGCATTTCAGCTGCAGGGTGGCACCGTCACAGGATTGCTGGCATTTCAAACACAGACGTTTAAGAAACCACATACTGAGGGTGTTTGTGACTTTCTAACAATGCCCTCTCTTCGTGGGACAGCATGCTCGTGATTCACAGCTGGTGGCAGTAAATTAAAACCACGCAGCTCTGGAACCTTCTAGTTAACGAAGATTGAATTTAATCCAGGTAAAGATACGGAAGTCATTCGGCTTATTGTTTTTCAAATGAAATAGTGAATTGCCACTTTAGTTCTTTTTATTTCCAATCACGTGTGTGTCTGAGTGTGTTCTGCATGTGTCTGCATGTCTGTGAATGCCAGAGGTATCCAGTCCTCCGGAGCTGGAGGTACTGGTGATTGTGAGGCATCTGACTTGGGTGCTGGGAATTGAATTGAAACAGGAACCCCATTTCTGCAGAAGGTATATTTTAAGTGGCGTGTAGTGACTAGTGGCAGCTGCTCACGTATGGTGTGTCCCTGCTCTGGGGTGGGGAATGTGAAGTGGACCTGAGCGACAGGCCGGCCATCCTCGGGCTTATTTACTCTAAGTTCAGCCCAGAAGTTGAGATTTGTTGTCTGAGACAGAAAGAAGGGGAGACATTTGGAGCTCTGGGCTGCAGAGCTTTGATTGAAGGGGGAAGAGCACGGAGCAGGTGGAAGTGGGTCTGTCTGGAAGGAGAGCCGGACAGCCTCCCCTCCCCTGGTCTGCGGTCCTGCTCCTCCCCAGCTCCCTTTCCTGTATATGGACGTGAAGTTAGGGATTTCATGCGTGGGGCTGTTGATGCCCAGATGGTTTCTGAAGAAACAAATTGGGATGCTAATTAAACTGAAGCCTGCTAGACTGTTCCTCGGTTTAGCTCTGTGCTGGAGAATGTAAGAACTTCAGCGCGTTCCAGGCTCGGCAGCGGCTTGGTTTGTTTATATGTTCATAAAACGATGCGTGTCTTATTTCTGCAGAACTCGAGAGAGCACTGGGGGAACTTTGTGACCGAAGTGGTGCCCGTTCCCCAGTGCCTGTTTATAACAGCTTTTCAGTAGAGGACCCCAGAAGCCTGTCCTTTGGGGGAAGATAGAGAGCAGGAGGGAAAATGATGGTGTGCCCTCTTAGAGTTTAACCCTGACTCCCAGTTTTATATGCATTTGAGATACAACCTGAAGACTCACGACTTCTTTCTTTTTAGTGGAGAACTAACCGTTCCTGATTAGCAGAGCTGTTCTTCGTGAAACCTCCCGAGACTTTTTAAATTCCAGGCGGGTTTCTGTTTCCCAGTTTTATGCAGCCAGGATGATTTATCAGCTGTTTTTTCTCCTCTTACCTGTCTCGCGGCTCGACAGCACACCGCTCAGGACTTCGTGTGCCGCCCAGTGCGCCTGTCCACACCCGGGCTGCTGCTCTCTTACAAACACTCTAAGCCGCACCGCTCTTCTCTTAGGTCAGGGTGACTTAGAGTCCTTTTAGGTCATTCTCAGCACAGCACAGCACAGCCAACGTTTGTGCACACCCAGGCCCGTCAGGGTGCAGAGAGACCCGGTCTTAAACCAGACAACGCCTGGAAACATCAGAGCAGACACCAGCAATGTGCTTATTAGTGTTGGTGGTCTGCTGTCAATAAATTGTGGATATTGAGATGACGTTTATCCAGAGCAAGTTTTTTAGGAAGATTGAGAAGTAGGTTTTTGGGTTGACTGGGTATTTATATAATCATCAAAAACCATGCACAGGTTGATTTTTAAAAAATATATTTGCCACAAAAAATAGGTAAACAATGCTACTGGCTAACTTTATTAAGTTTACTGTGTGCCAGGGTTGATAAAGAGCCTGTAATAGTTTGTTTCATGAGATAAAACCATTATTCGCCTGTTTAGTAAAACTAGATTATCTTAAGGGTACACACCCAAAATCCTAGCACTTGGGGGGCAGAGGCAGGATGATCTCTAGTGAGTTCAAGGCCAGTCTGGGCTACGTAGTAAGATCTTGCCTCAAAAAGAAAACACACACACACACACACACACAAATTAGATTAAATGACTTGCTGAAGGTCACATGGTTATTACATGGCAGAGCCAAGAAATCAAACACACATCTAACATTAAGATCCCAATTCCTTAACAATTTTTCTTTCTTGCCTCTGCTAAGTGTACAGTCTTAGGCTGACTAGATACGACCTGAATCTACTTCCCCTGAAGGCTTTAGAGGGCGTGGTGGTCAGTTGGTGGGCTTCTGTGAAGTGATTGGGTGGTGAGGTATGACCTCACGGTACCCTAATCCATTAGTCCTGGCTCTGTGGACTGTTGCAGAGGGAGCCTGACAGGGAAGAAGTAGTCCAGTGGCATGGAGGTTATGTTCTGTTGGGTTCTCTGCTGGTGGTGCTAAGCCCAGCAACTGCGGAACCAGGTAACCATGGACTGAAACCTCGGAAACTAGCAGTCAGTATAATCCTGCCTTCCCTTCATCTGAGGGATGACCTCACCTCCGCACAGAAGAGTGAGCGCTATGAAGTCCCTTGTCTGATATTTGAACTGGATATTTTCTGTTGCTCTCGCTTCAGGTTGATGCTTTTCTCTGCCATGTGTGTGCTGATGTATGCAATGTGTCTTTTCTTTGGCTTTTAAAATGATGTTGTCATTGTGCTTTAGGCTTATTATTACTATTACTGTTCCGTGCCTTGGTGGGGAGAGAGAGAAAGAGAGTGTGTGTGTGTGTTTGTGTAGGGGTAGTGAAATAGGGCCTTGCTATATAGCTTAGGTTAGCCTAGAGCTTGCTATAAGCCTTGACCTCATGACCCTCCTGTCTTAACGTCTTGAATGCTTGGGTTACAGACATGCTTCCCAACCTAATGCCTTGGTTGGTTTTAAGACTATTCTGTTGGGCTTCTCTGATGTGTAGGTTTATAAATTTCATAAAACTTGGAAAAATTTCAATCATTTCCTATCATTTTTATGACCCTCCTGTTTTTTTTTTTTTCCACTTGGTATGGTGTTTTGCCTGCATATATGTGGGTGGGAGTTTGGTCCCATAGAACTGGAGTTACAGACAACTGTGAGCCACCATGTGGGTGCTGGGAATTGAACCTAGGTCCTCTGGAAGAGCAGCCAGTGCTCTTACCTGCTGAGTCGTCTCTCTAGCTGCTGTTTGAAACTCATACACATAATGTGCTTTCCTGCTGCACTGGAGGCAAGTCTGTACTGAGTTCGGTTACGTTAGTCTCTTCCCGGGCACCATTTGGGATCGTTTTCCTCTGGCAGTCTGCCAGTTCTCTGACCTTGAGGATCTGACGCAAGTGGTCTCAGCCGCTGTGTTTTACAGAGTGCTTACTGCACTGTTCATACCTAGAAGTTTCTCTTTGAATCTTCCATTTTTCCTTTTGTAATTTTTCTCTACCTTCATAAAAATATGGAGCGTATTTGTAACGACTATCTTAATGTTCTGGTGTGCTGTTCCTATTTCTGACATTCTTGAGTATAATTGATCAATTTCACTTCTTTCGTCTTCTGCTTCTTGGTAATTTTTGACTGGGTGCCAAATCTTGTGGATTTGTATTTTGGGGGTGCAAGATTTTTTTTCCCCTGCAGGTGTACTCAAAGTCTCTGTGTTAGTTTTTGTTAGAGAAGTCTGGTAAATGCCTGGGCCAGGGCTAATTTTCATGGCTCCAGAGTAGTCAACTTCTGAGAACCGTTCTGTGTCCCATGTCACAAGGTCCTGAAGGGAATGTGGCTTCTCTCCACTTTCGTGGGAGATCTGAGAATTGTTAGACCTTCATTTCCTGGGGCTCCTTGCCCTGGCCTTGGTTGATGATCTTGTCCTTTTCAGGTACAGATCAGTTCTGAGCCAGGAGCTCAAAGGGAGCCTTTCACAAGCCCGCTTCTCTGCGCATGCCTCCTCGGTCCCTCCTCACTTGCTGCCTTAACCTTTCCCAACTCTGCACTTGTTAACTAACACATTACTGGGCTCTGTTCTGCTCCCCATGCCTGTGTGTGGCCTGGAACTCCAGACAATTGGAACAGCCAAGGGTTTGCCTCTTTCCTTCTTTCAAGGATCTCTTATAGACTTTCTTTGGGCCACCAACTAGCTCCCAAATCAGGACACTGACGGAGGCTTACTAGTTATGAGTGTTCGGCCTTAGCTTATGCTTGTCCTACTAGCTCTTATAACTTAAGCTAACTTGTTTCTCTTTATCTATATTTTGCCTCAGGACTTTTTACCTTTGTTTTATTCTGTGTGTCCAACGTCCTTGCTTCCTCCTTGTCTGGCTGGCTGGCCCTGGGCATCTCCCTCCCTCTCTTTCTCTCTCTCTCTTCTTCCCTCACCTAGATACCTTCTCTTACTTATTCTGTCTGCCAGCCCCACCTAGCTATTGACTTGTCAGCTTTTTATTAGACCAATCAGGTGCCTTAGGTAGGCAAGGTAAAACAGCAACACATCTTAGTTAAACAAAGGCAGCAAACAAATGTAACCCACCTTTACATAGTTAAAGCAATACTCTGCAGCATAAACAAATGTAACACATCTTTGCCTAGTTAAAGTAATATTCCACAATAGATCTCAGGCTGCGTGGGTGGGAGAGTAAATCCAGTCTCTGATCTTATTCACGAGTGGACACAGACTGGTCTGCAATTTGCCTTGAAGGTCTTTCTTAGAGCACAGATTTCCTGGAGAACCCAGACACATGCAGCCTATGAGTATGGGATTCTAGAAAAGCATGGACTAGAATGCAGGTTAGAGCTGAAGCTGCTCAGCCACTTCATGTTTTCACACAGAAGCTGGCTTGTCACTTATGCGAGTGTGTATTTCCTTGTAGGCACCATACTGGACGTACTTTTTATGTGCCCTGGGACTCTTCATCTACCAGTCACTGGATGCCATTGACGGGAAGCAAGCCAGAAGGACAAACTCTTGTTCTCCTCTAGGGGAACTGTTTGATCATGGCTGTGACTCTCTCTCCACCGGTAAGTTAGTAGAGTTTTGCTTTTTCTTTCAGTGATTTACTCTTCAATGACAACAGAAACACCGCAGTGATCTGAGCTGTTTGCGTCCTCATTTTTTTCTGAGGTCTATATTTGGGAGCACTTTTGCCCAGTGTGTTTTAATAGGATGTTCAAAAGTTCATTTTGTGCTAAAATGATCTTGTGAGGCTTCCAGCTTACCCTATGCACAGAGCCTCCCACTCCCCCGGGGTGGAAGACTAAAACCCTCCTTTCTTAGTACACAGGGCAGCCCAGTGTCAGCTGCAGGCAGCTGTGGAGAGTGGATCTTTGTCCATCTCCAACCACTTGAGGCTCAAAAGACAAAGTCTCTTGAGGGGAAGCGAAGTGAGCTGTGCGGGAAAAGAGCATCTTCACGGTGTCTGATGCAATTCCAGAGCTCGTCCCGGAACCTGAAGAGGACAAAGTGACCCTGAAATGCCCCTTGTTTCAGTGCGATTCCATCTCCATATCATAGTCTTTCAGATTTCCTGTTTCTGTCATGAATCTGCTGCTGTGACATGTCCTGTGACGTGTCCTGTGACAAAAGACAGGAACGACTGCTGCTGTGACATGCCTCAGAAAGACAGGACATGTAAGGAACCCTCTCTGGGAAAGTCACATCCCATTCCTTGAATATCCTTCTTTTTGTCCTCCTTAATTCAGGAATAATCCTCCCCTCCCCTATAAAAGGTTGCCTATAAAATGAACCCTCTAAGATCCCAGGAATACAGCTTCCTAAGCATCTACCCTTGGATGAGTTTTACTGTGGTTTGTTTTGATACTGAGGGTTGAAATTGGGGTCTTTTGCTTGCGAGACAAGTGATCTCTGAGCTCCATCCCCAGGTTCTCTTTACTCTTTGTTTTGACACAAGGTCTAACTCAATTGTTGTGCTAGTCTTGAACCACTGTCCCTTTCTTAAGCAGTTCTCTGTCCCACGTATGTAAATCTGTGAAGACAAACAGAACTCAACTTTGCATCATAGAAAAGTTTTCATTGTTTGAAGTGTATTGTATTTTAATGCCAGTGTCCCTTAAACAGTATTTCTAAAGAGGATAACTCAGTATTTCATGTCTTAGTCAGGGTTTTGTTTGCTATGCGGAGATTGTGACCACAGCAACTCTTGTAAAGGAAAACACTTCATTGAGGCTGGCTTAAAGTTTCAGAGGTTTAGATCAGTATCATGCAGGCAAGCATAGTGTTGAAGAAGGAACTAAGAATGAAGGAGCTACATCTTGAGCCGGAGGCAGCAGGAAGTGGTCTGGAACACTGTGTGTGGCTTGAGCATGTATGAGACCTCAAGCCCACCTTCACAGTGACACACTTCTAATAAGGCCACAGCTACTCTAACAAAGGTACACCTCTAGTAGTGCCACTTTCTTTGGGGGGCATTTTCTTTTAAACAACACACTGGTTTTATTTATTTATTTTGGTTTCTCAAGACAGGGTTTCTCTGTGTATCCCTGGCTGTTCTGGAACTCCTCTATAAACCAGGCTGACCGTGAATTTAGAGAGATCCACTTGCCTCTGCCTCCTGAGAGCTGAGATTAAAGGTGTGTGCCACTGCCGCCCGGTGGCTTGGTTTTATTCCTGTTTATAAACGTTGTTTTTCAGTATTTATGGCCATTGGCGCTGCGGTTGCTGTTCGCCTGGGGACGCACCCTGACTTGTTGTTCTTCTGCTCCTTTATCGGGATGTTTCTGTTTTACTGCGCTCACTGGCAAACCTATGTCTCAGGAGTCTTGAGATTTGGAAGGTAAGCATTTTCTTAAGTCCACATTTAAAAGTACAACCAAATTCTTTTTTATAATCTATAATAGCATCTGACATTTATGGGAATGTCCATCAGCGCTACGCCTAGAGCTGTTCTGTTATCCTGCCTGCTATAGTTACATTACTTGACAGCATTTTCCTCTGACTCTCTCAGACAAGTTCAAGGTCAGGATAGAATAAAATAAAATATCCAAACAATGTATAGTATCTAAACACTATTTGCTCATAAAATAACATTGAATTGAAGAATATTTTTGTTATTGTTGAATTTATGGAATTTTAAACAAAACAAAAAATTCCTTAGGTGGGGTTTTATGGGTAACCATGACTAGCCTAAAATTCACTATGTAGGCCAGGTTGGCCTCACACTCATAGAGACCCAATTTCCTCTATCTACTAAGAGCTGGGATTAAAGGATGTGCATCATGTCCAGATGAAGATGATTTTTTTGGGTCAAATTATCAGGTACCCTGATAGAGGGACCCCCCTTGACAACAGTCACCAGCAACAGATGATTTGGAGACTAAGCTGTGGGAGATGGATGAACTCACATGAGAACACCCTACACCCTATAGATGCTAGAGGTGCACGTTGCCTGCTACGTACGCCTTGGGAGGCTCCTCTTCAGACATCAGAGAAGAGTGCAGGAGCACACACAGACGCTGCTCTTGGGGCGCACACACAGACGCCCAGTCTCTCCTGCTGTTGCCTCCTGATTCAGATATAAAATCCAAAACTCCCTCTCTAGCACCATGTTTGCCTGCATGGTGCCACGTCCTACCATTATGATAATGGATTAAACATCTGAACCTGTGAGCCAGCCCCAATTGAATGTTTTCTTTTGTAAGAGTTGCTGTGGTCATGGTATCTCTTCACAGCAACAAAACACTGGCTAATACAGAAGTTGTACCAGGAAAGTGGGGTATTGCTTCTGACAGGCCTGAACATGCTGCTTGTTGGCTGAATGTGAATTTTGGATTAGGAAAACAGTTGAATGCTTAAATGGTTCTTAATGGGCTATACTAGTAGGAGCAGGGAAGACCATGGTACTGAGAATAATGTACATTTATAATGGCCTGGCCAGAGAGGCTTCAGAGAAGCATATTAGGTGTTTTTTGTTGTTGTTGTTGGTTTTTTTTTTTTTTTTTAAGTTTTTCGAGACAGGGTTTCTCTGTAGCTTTGGAGCCTGTTCTGGCACTAGCTCTTGTAGACCAGGCTGGCCTAGAACTCACAGAGATCCGCCTGCCTCTGCCTCCCGAGTGCTGGGATTAAAGGTTTGCGCCACCACCGCCCGGCAAAGAAGCATATTAGTAAGAGGCCTGGAGATTATTCTTGTGTTTTGGTGATAAATGTAGTTTCTTTCTGCCCTTATCTGAAAGTTTTCCTGAGGCTAAATTGAAGAGTTTGGGAATTAATGATGTTGGCAGAGGAGATTTAAAAACAGCCTAGTATTGATTGTGTTGCTTAGTTATTAATGGCTATTCTTTGCAAATATATAACAAAAAGGAGCAAGCTTAGCAAGGAAAAAATATAAAGTATACAGTTTGAGGAGAAAAGGGTCACCAGGAAGTACAATAGAGCTAAGTCCAGTGCTCAGGGAGATGAAAAGTCTGATGCTAAATGGAATGAAGGAATTGGTGACTTCAGGACAAGACCTCGCCCAGCTAAGTTTCCAATTTGTGAAGAGAAATTGAAGAAAATCTTAGGGCCAGGCATGGTGGCACAAGCCTTAATCCCAGCACCAGGAAGGCAGAGATAGACAGATCTCTGAGTTCAAGGCTAGTCTGGTCTACTGATCAGTTTCAGGACAGCCAAAGGGATTATAGACTCTCTATGACTAAGGAAAGCTGCTGAGACTAGGTGGTTTGTAGGGGTACTTCTGTGTGGAGGCTCAGAGAGGTCTTTATGTGAATCCATAAAGATGAAATGAAGCCTGTTGTGCTGGAGACCCCAGGATGATGAAGACGCTAGAGTTGTAAGGTACATGCCAAGGAGAGCTGCTAATAGGGTGTGGAACCACACGAGAGAGAGAATTACGTTTCAGTCAATAAAGCTGAAAGGAGTTGGGATCTGAAGAGCATTTTGACATCAGACATGAAAATGCAGTTTGGAGTTTGCCCAGATTGTTTTAGGTCTTGCTTTGGCCCATATTTCTGCTTGCTCCCTTTCCTCCTTTGTGGAATGGTAATATATATCCTGTGCCATTATATTTTGGAAGTATGTGATCTGCTTTTTTATTTTAATGATTTTAATATTACAGGGGATTACAGATAAGAGATGATCATGAATCTCTAATGAGACTGTGAACTCTGGACTTTTAAACAGTGTTGGGACTGTTACAAACCATGGCGACTTTTGAAGTTGGACTAAATGCATTTTTACATTATGACAGCTACGAACTCATGAGGGTCAGGGAGTGGATTGTGGTGGTTTGAATAAGAATGGGCCTCATAGGCTTATAGATTGAATGCTTGGTCACCAGGGAGTAGCACTGTTTGAAGGGATTAGGAGGTGGTGTGGCCTCTTTGAAGGAAGTGTGTCACTAGGGGTGGGCTTTAGGATTTCAGATGTTCAGGCTCTCTCTTGCTGCTGCCAGCCAACTGGGATGTAAAGCTCTTAACTGCTTCTCCAGCACCAAGTCTGCCCACACAACCCTCATGCTTTCCGCTATGACCATAATGGACTAAACCTCTGAATCTGTAAGGCAGCCCCAATTGCATGTTTTCCTTCAAAGACTTGCTGTGGCATGGTATCTCTTTACAGCGATAGAAAATTGACTAAGACAACTGAAAATTCTTTCATAATCCTAAACCAAGCTTTATCTAATGCCCTTTTGAGAAATTCAAGTCAGCAACTCACACAGAAATGTTTGAAGCCATACATTCCAACACAACACAGTCGCTGCTTTGATGCTTGCATACTGACGAATCATTAAAGTCAACTATTGTCTATTTCTCATAAACTACTGTGTAGTGATACTCCACCTGGGAATGAGAGAGTAAAACAGCCCCACTGGTTGATGGCCTTACAGACCAGGCAGTGGTGACACACACCTTTAATCCCAGTAGCCACACTAGTTGCCATAGAAACCAGGCAGTAGTGGTGCACACATTTACCCATCCCTACAGAGGAATATAAGATGGGAGGAGACAGCTCTCACACACAGTCTTATTCTGGAGGCAGGTCAAGTTAAGTGCCACTGGCTGGCTGCTTTGCTTTTCTTCAGGTCGAACCCCAGTTTCTGTTTCTGGATTTTTACTGCCTCACACTGGGAAAAATCCATTTGTTTAAACCATTTCAGTGAATAATGGGGCCACAGGCTGACTATAGTACGTTAAACAGCACACCTGAAGAGAGGGAGAAGGTACAGGTGCAGATTTCTATAGTTTGGGTTACTTCTTGCAACCTGATACATGTTACATAGTAACTTCTCTCTGCCTATACTGTATTTACCTGTGTGAGAACAAATGTGGTTCTGTTCTCACAGCTGCTGCAGAATCCAGTGCTGGACATAAAAGTTAAAAATCAACCAGGTTTGTATGATTTATTTGCATCTGTGCCATAGAGTATGTGATAACTCACCTCCATGTTCAAAACCTTTATGTGCAAACACTTACCTGCTCTTTGTTCTTCCTCTGTAGAGTGGATGTAACTGAGATTCAGGTAGCTTTAGTGGTCATCTTTATATTGTCTACATTTGGAGGAGCAACAATGTGGGACTATACGGTAAATCTAAATATTTAAATTTACATATAAGTGCTTTTTATGTACATAGGAAGATACTAGATTGTTGCCTGTCCTTAGAAATCCTGGGAGTTAATTTACTCTCTTGTGTAAGCTTTTTGTAATAATACTAATATCTTATATACTGTGTTTATGTGACATTTTCTTCTGTAATGTTTTATTGCATAGAAAATATCCCTGTTTTCCTAATACAAAAGAAAAAAAATCCACTGAAATTACCTTTTCCAGGGTAAAATTTATCACATAAAACACGTATTTTAAAAAGAACTAGTAAGATATATTTGAAATTTGTCCCTAAATATCCTCTGCTTCCTTGGATATACATCAAACACACACACAGGTTTTAAAAATCGAATCTTAAAAGCAAGTTTCCTTATGGCACTTAACTATTTGAAGTTTCCAGTTATTTTATACCTGTGAGCACAGAGAGACTTAGTACACTCTCAGATAGTCTGACTTCCCTAGCACGTTCCAGGTCCTTCCCATATGAACAGTAGAGTCAAGGCTATTCTACTACTGACCTGGATCCGCTGGATGCTGAATGTGAACCAAGAAGCAGCTGGGCAATTATAGTCATTAAGTCAGGTGTGGCTGTCTTCAGTTTAACTGAATCTTAAACTTATTTCATTCAGGGTTTTGGCAACAGCACAGGGAGAAAACACACCTTATTCTCACAACTTACGATAGTTATGGTTTTCTGCGTTTAGTTGTTAGCCTACAGTTTCCATAAATTTTGATAACATCTCTCGAAGTCTATTTTCAAAATATACTAGCTGTAGCGTCTAGCAATTCATTGTTACTGTTTTTAAATCCTTTGCTGCCTTTGGAAGTTGTCTTGAGCAACAGTTGACCAACAGGTAAATATATCGGTGGAGGTTTAATCCTGGATATTAACTGCACAGGTTTTTGCATGCACACATTTGTAGAGTGCAGATCACCATGTCTGCCTTTCCTGTGATACTGTCTTTTAGAAGCTGCTGAATTCCAGTGAACTATCCTTTTTCATGTTGAAGTTGATAAAGACTTATAAAACTATTTGGTTATGATCCTATACACAAACTGATCTGATTTGCTGCACTCACTTTTCAGTTAGTAAAGCTTTGCTAGAAAAGTTCCTGTTCATATTGCAGAAGATGTTTGATTTTGCGAAAAAGGATAGCCTATTGTACATGACGGTGTCATGCTTCTATTTAATAGAGAGAAAAACTCAGTTTTCCTAATGATTTGTTTGTCTCCTCCATCCCTAAAGATACCTATTCTAGAAATAAAACTGAAGATCTTTCCAGTTCTTGGAGTAGTGGGGGGAGCAATCTTTTCCTGTTCAAATTATTTCCATGTGATCCTCCATGGCGGTGTTGGCAAGAATGGGTCTACTATCGCAGTAAGACATTATTTTCATCATTCAATATTAATATATAATAAAACTCCAGAATGGAGAAAGAAACCAATTATCTTGATGAATCTGCTTCAGACACATAGCACAAAAACATTTTAAAAACAGTTTAATAGAGTGAAAGCACTTTTCTCATTCAGTGTTCATTACCTCACACAACGACTACAGGCAGCATCAGGGCCATTCATTTGCTTCATTTTGTGCCTCGATCAGACTAGCAGCAAGAATTGGGTGAATGGTAGGAAAGGTACCAAAGGTTTCACAGATGGAAAAATATATTACTTATAAATTTTGTTGGAATTTTACTGAAATTTACTTAAAAGAACTACTCTAATGATTTAGAATTAAATATTTTAACCTCATTTCTTGAGTATATGTGCTTGTCTTTGTGGTCTTTATACTTATACTGTCATAATTTGTATATTTATTCATAATTGTTTTAAAAAGTTAGTACTTTTGCTGGGTGATTGTGGCGCATGCCTTTAATCCCAGCACTCGAGAGGCCGAAGCAGGCGGATCTCTGTGAGTTCGAGACCAGCCTGGTCTACAAGAACTAGTTCCAGGACAGGCTCCAAAGCTACAGAGAAACCCTGTCTCGAAAAAAAACAAAACAAAAACAAAAAACCAGTACTTTTAAGGAAAGGGAAGACAGACTTTCTGACACTTTTAAATTAATGTGATATCTACATTTTAAAAAAGTCTAATACTATCTTCAAGATAGGTGACCATAAGAAGGTAGTATTTATTCAAATGATGCCATTTTATAACAAAACTATTAGAATGGTTTTTAAGAAAAACTATTGTATTCTGTGACTCAAATTTTCTGTCCTTAAAGGGTTTATTGATTTAGAGCAAGGTTTAATTTGTTTTCTTGAGGCAGGGTCTCTCTGTAACCCTAGAAGCCCTGAAATCTGCTTTGTAGACGAGACCAACTCACACCACACCCAGATAGAACAAGATTTATTACCAAGAGTAAACAGGAGATACGGTATTTTTAGTTACAAAAATTCTCATCTTCCCAAGTCACTTGCACATTGGCTCTCAAGACACTTTCAAAAGTCTTCTATAATTATAGATTTTCACATTTTAATGTATCACTTATAATTCAAAAGCAAATTATAAAATTTAGATGTGTCAGTTCTGATCTGCTTGTAAAAACTCATTTTTTTTTGAGGTGTTTTCTCTGCTAACCTTAGTGTAATACTGGGTTTTAGGTACTTGGAATAAGTGTTGCTTTACCATGGGCAATAAAATAGAACACTATCAGAAACATAATAAATTCCAATAAAGATTAGATTTAGTAAAACTCAATAGCCATATAGAGAATATTTTATCAAGAAATAGTTACTAAATGTTTGAAAGATGAATTGAGTTGAAATTCAAGCTAGAAAGCAATTTCTAACTGAAAATGGGGAGTTTTCAACTAGAAAACAAATTAGGATCAAACAAACAAAAATTATACACACAGCTCAAACTCCATGCCCGGCCTTCCCAAACATTGGGATTGTTGGATAGCTCAATACTGCACAGGTTCTCTGGTTTAGCAGATTTTTTTTAAATTGAATTAAATATAACAGCATAATATATAAAAATATAAAGTGCTATTACCTAATATCATTTAGAACATGATTTAATTTTTTTAGACAGGGTCTCTCTATGCGGTCCTGGCTATAATTTATAGACAATTCTAACTTAAAATATTTAAACTTAAAAGAATTAGGCTGTTTTAATGAACACATTGGTGGTTAATAGATTCAGTAAGTATCAATAAGAGTAATGATTCACACTGAAGAAATTTAATGACCTAGAATATATAATTTTATATGAAGGTATTGATACAGAAAGAAACCAAGGTTAAATTAAACCTTTCCTAAGCAATGATTCTGGTATCTTGTAATTAGTGGTCTAAGTTTTATTTTAACATTTTAACAAAAATTTATTGATAACCTTTGATTTATTAAAAGTTGATATAGAAAATCTTATTGCCAGTTTTGTTTGTTGTTAAATCATGCATATATAAAGTTTGAATCAGTATCTGTATATCTTATTTTATAATGCTAGGGTCTTGAGAAAGTTTGAATTAATCCATATACTATGCTGTACTCTTTAGTTGTCTAGTTCTTTGCACAAAATAGACCTTCACAGCTGGCCCTGCTGGCACATGCCTTATAATCTCAGCACTTGAGAGGTGGTAGCAGTAGAATCAAAGTCATCCTAAGCTACATAATGAATCTGAGGCTAATCTGGGCTACATGACACCTTCTTTAAAAAAAAAAATTCAAAACTGGCTACAGTATTCTTTCTCCTGCCAACTCTGTTGAGAGAAGATGGCATCATGCTATCAGTAGTCTGAGGACAGCCTTTCTTCCCCCAGGACATAGAAAGCAAAGGTCACTACTGGTCAGTGGATACCGCAGGAATGCCCCCTTTGATGGAAGCCCTCCTCCTCCACAGGCACACAGGAAGGCCTTGTCAGCCACATGTATGCTGTCACAGCTGCCTAGCCCTGTAATAATCCATTAGGCCAGAAACAACCATCACACAAAGAGCACTTGAGAAAAATGTATTTTGTTTTAAAGAGCCTTGAGGACCTTTGATACTCTATTACAACAACTTTCAAGTAGCTGTTTGGCATGCAGCTGTGGCAGCTCTGTACCCAAGACTGGGTTTGACTATACCCCAAAAGGGTACATACACTCTGGAGTTACTTTCAGCTGCCGAGGCTTGAACAATTCTTAATAGTGATTTCAGCAAAGTGTACTTAGGTTTGACTAGTCACAGCATTCAGAGTTGATGATTTATGTTGCTCTTTTACTCCAGGTGAGCTGAATTTAGACTTCCACATTGTAGTGGGTAACTTTTCCATGAGTCTTCATAGACCAGGGCTGGAACAGATACATGGGCGAAATAATCAAGAGCCTCTCTAGACTTATTGCCTCACTTACTAGAAAGAACTCTCAAATTTGACAGGTTTTAGTAATCAGTCCCTTGGGTCTGGCCCATCACTATCCTGACTCTCTTCCAGGCTCTCACAATCATGATCATGGCTTTCTGGGATCATGGTTTGTCCCTAGAATTGACTGCTCCTCTACGTCACAAAGAATATATTCCAAAAAATCGTGGTTTTATCTTTACCAAAAATAAAATTAAAATGCCTAGGAGATGTAAAGAAAGTGAAAATACATTCTGACAATTTATTGGTGCTTTTCAGCATGTTTTTCGTGAAACATGGCGTGCTGTTACATACCTTTTTTTTTCCAGTATTCACAGGTCTTATACATTTACTACCGGCCATACTTTATTCTATCTTTTGATGACAAATTTTCGGTTTTGAAGAAATTAGAACAAAATTTCAAAAAAGAATTCTTAGTTTAGAATCTTTATAATAAAACAGAAAAATGTTTGCTGTGTAATATGCGTGTTAACATGTGACCAAGTATTTTGCCTTTATCCCTTAGGGTACCAGTGTCTTGTCACCTGGACTCCACATAGGATTAATTATTATATTGGCAATAATGATCTATAAAAAGTCTGCAACAAATGTGTTTGAAAAACACCCTTGCCTTTATACCTTAATGTTCGGATGTGTCTTTGCTAAAGTTGCACAAAAATTGGTGGTAAGAAATTCTTTTATGGTTCACGATATATAAATATTATATATAGTCTTCCACAAAGCTGTAAACAATTTCTTATAAGATGTTGGTTTTCTTTTTTTTTTTAATAAGAGAAGGTTTATTTATTTATTTATTATGTATACAATATTCTGTCTGTGCATATGTGTGCAGGCCAGAAGAGGGCACCAGACCTCATTACAGATGGTTGTGAGCCACCATGTGGTTGCTGGGAATTGAACTCAGGACCTTTGGAAGAACAGGCAATGCTCTTAACCGCTGAGCCATCTCTCCAGCCCGATGTTGGTTTTCTTTTACAACAAATAGCTGTTTCTGTTCCAGGTAAAATTATGAGTTATGAGTTAATAAATAGTACAGCCAATTATAACTTTCTGATATCAAGGAACTTAAATATTAGAACTTTTAGTAAGCTATCTGCCCAAGAACTTGAGATGTACATTAAATATTCCTTTATGAAATGAACTTGTCTTAATAGTGAATATCATAAATATGTCCTAAAAATTAAAGCAAAAAAAAAACATTTAAAAGTTAATAGCAGAAAAAAAAAAACAAAAAAAAAAAAACCCCTAAAACTTAATAGCAAAATTGTTTCCTTTTTTATAGATAGCCCACATGACGAAAAGTGAACTGTATCTTCAAGACACTGTCTTTGCTGGTCCAGGTCTTTTGTTTTTAGACCAATACTTTAATAATTTTATAGATGAATATATTGTTCTGTGGATAGCAATGGTAAGTACTTTTGAGCTTTTTTTTTTTTAACACATCAGCTCACATTTTAATAACCATTTCAGGGGATCATAAATACATAGTCTGTAGTCAAGTGTTTCTGCATATTTAAATTTAATTTACTTTTAATCTATGAATCATATTATGTGTAGAAGTGATTGGCGTATCTCAGAGGTCAGGCTTCCAACAACCTACATCATAGAAATACATCTGTGTACCTAAAGATAATTCTTTTCTCTTCCCCCAAATCAAAACAGGTATTTCACTTTGCCTAAGACTTTCCAACTTTCCTTAAGCTTATTAAAGTTATCCCCGGCTTGTATCAGGTAACAAGCCAATTGGATGGGGTTGGTATTAGCACTTCCTACACCCCAAACTGCTACTTAAATGTTGGAGAAGCAGAACAAATAGTACCCTGTCTCAGGGTAAGATTAGAAGGCTAGCTTCTGTGCAAGGTAAGTACCTTGAATATGGCCCTTGATGACAACATATTTTATTAATGTTGGTCGTAAGACTCACTCCTTGATTATACCGATTAAGGAAGGAATGTACAGGGCTGGAGCAGTGGTTCAGCAGTTAAGAGCACTGGCTACTCTTCCAGAGGACCTGAGTTTATTCTACCATGTAAGTGGTAGAATAAAACCATCTGTGACTCCAGTGCCACATTCTGGCCTCCACTCATGTACTCTTTGGTGCAGACATTAAGCAGAAAATAACAAAAATTTGTTTAAAAGGAATGTATATAATATATATTTCTTATATATTTCTTATAAGAGATACTAAATTTTTGAGGAAAAGTCATTACTAGGAACACTTCAATCTTACCAAATTGAATAAATGGAGCATTAAAATATTATAATATTGAGATCTTTATGGTTGGTATTGAACTTTATGGTGGTTAAGATAGTTTTACTCTATTTTTTCCCACTTATGGCCCTCACTGATTTTTATCAAATTGCTACATACACACACACACACACACACACACACACTTTAGAGCCTGCAGCAAATCTTTTGCTAATTCACATCTTGTTGCTAGACTTAGGTATTTTTTTTTTTTAAAAAAATCTGTTATGTATTCTGTGCACAGGTACCGGTATACATTAAATGACCCCTCAATAGCTTATACAGCATTACACTTACTGGAGTAATAAATTAATAGCCTACTGTTGATAGTCCGTTCAGTCTTCTATTACTCCTAGTAGTGTTAAATTATTTTTTTCTTTCTGATGAATAGTGAATGCTTTTAAGCAATATTCTGAAAAGTCTTTGATAACTAATTTCTTTTTAATTTGCTCTATTTTTATGACTCCAAAACAACTCAATTAAGAAATATCAAATTTATAGTTATAAAAATAAGCCAAATAGGAAATTATTATTAAAGATACCTTGAAAACTTGATGCAAGTATTTTCTAAAATACCTTCTGAGAATTCAATACACGCAATATGAAGTATTTTGATTATATTCACCAATATTTCTTCCCCTAACTCTTCCTAGGTCCATCCTCTAACACCCATCCTTACTTCATGCCCTTTCCAAAATAACCCAATGAGTCCATAAACTTTTGGGTGTGAGGGCTAAGCTTAAATGAGCTTTCCCTCACCTACCAACCTTTACACATCAAAAGCTCCTTAGGATGAGAGCCTGTGTCATGATGAAATGGTTGACTGGCTTCATCTTATGTAGACAACCACATCAATGCTGTGAGCTCATGATCCTGTCATGTCCAAAAGACAGTTTTGTCCCAGTCCTCCTTAGCCTCTGGATTTTTCAGTCTTTCCATACACACACGCCTCCACAATGTTCCCTGAGCCCTTAGGAAAGGGGTTGTGATACTGATGTTTTGTTTGTGGCCAAGTCCTCCACAATGTTAGACTTTTGAAACTCTCAAACTTCTAGGGGAAAGAGTAGGGACTGGCTCAGGGTATATGTGACCTTGAGATCACTAGCCTATCCTGCAAGGGACTCTATGTATAATTCCCAGAACCCCCCCCCCCCCCCGAAAGGTGGGGAGGGCAATAAAAATTAAGCACCTTTTGTTTTTGAGACAGGGTTTCTCTGTGTAACCCTGGCCGTCTTGGAACTCACTGTGTAGACCAGGATGGCCTTGAACTCAGAGATCCACCTGCCTCTGCCTCCAGAGTGCCAGTTATCAAAAGTGAGCACTCAGACCACCTGGCTGAAGCACCTATTTTAAAATAACAATTGGCCTGATTTACACCAATGATAGAGCAGTCTAGTGAACTGAGAATATCATTTTTTTTCTTTAAAAACACTATCCAGACACACAAAACATGGGTCAACAGAACATCTATGGTCTGTAGTATCTCTAGGGCAAGGCTTTCAGAGATAAAAAACATGATAGCATTTTCCAAGTAAATAAAAAGGAACCTTTCCTATGGGTGAGAATTCCATTCCTAAAAGCTTTTTCTGGGCTCTGGAAGAGCAATCATCTCTCCAGCCCCCTGGGCTTTATTTTATGAAGGAAAGTATTTGTCTCTACCATCTGGGCAGTATCTAGAGAGTTTTTCAATACAGCAGAACTTGATGTGTGGAAAACAACTACAGTATCTTTTCTAAGCCTTTATGGTCTTAAATGTCAAAGGAATAAAAATATGTGAACAGCCCCTTTTAATAGGAAATCTGTGGCTTCATTTAATGACAGAAAGTTGGTATAGAGTCAGAAGGCGTAGGTTCTTCTACTTTTGAGAATTTGTACTTTAGTCTTTCTACCTCTGTTTCAGTTTCTATAAATACCCAGAATATATAGATATTGTGGCACATGCTTGTCCCAGCACTTGGGAAGCTAAGTGACACGAGTTAAAGGCCAGCCTGGGATAATGACTATACAAGGCCAACCAGGACTATATAATAGCAAGATCCTGTTTAAAAAACAAAACAAAACCACTAAAATCAAAATAATACTAAAGGCTATATAAGATTTAAGGACAAAAGGTATAAAAAGTATTCTAAAATATAGTATTTTCATTTGGGAATTTTAAGGACATTTGAGATGGGAGTTGTGGCTCTTGATAGAAAAATTGTAGTCTTAGAAAAAAGATGAACCATAACCCATTTTGTATTTTCTTTTTCGCTTCCAAAGGTCATTTCTTCATTTGATATGATGATATACTTTAGTTCTTTGTGCCTGCAAATTTCAAGACACCTTCATCTAAGTATCTTCAAGACTTCATGTCAACAAGCACCTGAACAGGTTCACAAGCATATTGACTGACTAGTAGCCCAAGGAAAAGAGGAGAAGCAGTTAGGGGAACCTATGTATGAAGGAAACCCCCCTATGCAGGAGGCTAGTATATTATCTATAAGGTTATGTTAAATGTAAAAACTATCTTGTAGCTTCCATTATGTCTGTTAGTAACGAATCCCTCTTGTCATTAACATATTTTATCATAGATGTCAGTATAATGTATGAATTAGAAACAAAAAGTTTGACTACTAAGACAATAAGAAATTAAACCCCAATAATTCTAAATAACACTGTCTACAAAATACCTATCAGACTTGGGGTTTTATCAAAGGATTGCACAACTATTCAGAACTTAAAAGAACTTCTAGCTGCCTTGGCAGTGATATCTAAGTATATAACAAGTGATACACTGAGAAGTATTTCGCTATAATAGCTATTGTTCAAGAGATATGCTAATTATAGAAAGGTACACTTTAGTGTACTATCTGGAATTTAAAACAATGGTTATAAGAATTTTGTTGTAATTTGTACTTAAAAAGGAATCTGTTGTACCAAATTCAGCATGATGTGAATCTTTGAGGGTAACCTGTACACCTTAGTAGTCCAAGTAAAAAAAATTTACTTCCATGAAAAAAATTCTCCAAAGGAAGACAAAAAGTAGCTAAAATATTGACAGGAAAGGAAATTAGGAACTTAGAAAAAAATGGTAAGAAAAGGGGGGAAAACAAGTGTCAGTTTCTCAACACTAAGTACATTAGGTACTAATAATAGTCTTTTATTCTCAGTTGAAATAATACTTATGCCATGTGATGAAAATAATCGGACAAATAAACGTGTACGTTTAAGTATTCAAACAAGAAAAGAGGGTTTTTTAAAAGGACTTTTAAAGATTATTTCTCAAAAGGTAAAAATATGTGAATATAGAGAAAACCCTCTGAGGTACTTACTTTGCCTAACTCCTGGTAAACTTCTGAAAGATCTTAAAAGTTTGAATTATACTTAAAGTTTATATTCCATATTCCATGTTGTAGACATAGTAGTAGCCAAGTGGAAGAGTGAATGCTTATAATGGGTGACGCCCTGGCTTGATCTGCCAACAACACCCCACCCAAAAGGATTTATAATTAGGTGAACTGTCCTTTTAATATCTTTTTAATGCTAGAAGGATAATTTCTTTCTAGAAGATCTTCAAAGGGTGAGAGTTGTAGAACAAAATTCAATAGATCATTGAAGTTCAGCCAAACTAGTAATATTAACTGATTTCAAAGAAATGTTGAAGCTCAACTCTTAAATTTCTCTGTATAAATGCCTATTTTAAAAATTAAATACAGTTCAACTTTGGGAATTAACATGAAATCAAGCTTCAGTATATTTACTAATCGATACAATGGAAAAGGCATCAAGGTAATTCTTTTAATTCCTATATATCATAAATAACTTTAGCTGTGTTTGTGATTCTTAATCATTACTAAGGGCATGTGTCTTTAAGTACAGACCAGCCCAATTAAATGGTATCTTGATGACCTTGCAGAAATAAAATATTTATAAATCTAATGATTGAAATTAATGCTTATATTTCAAGTGCATTAATGATTTTAGCATTTTTTAATTTATTCCAAACCACTCAAAGTTCTCCTAATAAACTGTATAACAGATTCTCTTTAAAGAATTGGTGATACTATTTATAAAGATGAACACATAGAACAGATTCTATGGTTTTTTTCCTTAAAGGAGAAACAGTGTAAGCCAGAAGTGGTAGCACACATTTGTTCTTGCTACTTGGGAGGTTGAAGTATAAAGGATTACTTGCTCTCAAAAGTTTGAGACTAATCTAGGCAAGAGTTACACGGAAACTGAAACTTAATCATTTTTATTTATGAAATAGTATAAAAAATGAACAATTCATTATTATAACAAAAGAGCTGAACGCTCACTACAATGAAACAGCTGCTATTTACACAGCTATTTAGGTTTATTTGGAAGTTAACAGGAACAGAAGTCTTCTTAAACAAGCTATTGATTACGGATGTTATAAATTATAATTTCTAAAGGTGTGCCTCATAGCTAATGTTTTAATTCTATCATATTACATAGGTTCAAGTTCTTTCTTCAAAGACTCATCAGAATAACATGGATTGAAGAGACTTTCGAACATTTGCCATCTCTTGTTGCTGCTGTTTCATGAAAGGAGATATGAAACGTTTAATTTTTAGTTAAATGTTATGAAAGTTTCAGCAAATAAAACATTTCAGTGCCTCCATTAATCCCTATCTTTACAATTTAAAATAGAACTTACAGTTTCCATCATAACTTTTTTTTGCAACATAGCCATTTCTTTTTTAAGTTCACTTTGTGTGCCAGTAAACAGGTTATCATTATTTTTCTCCACTTCCTCCAAACTCTAAAACACAAAAAAGCCACTTTGGTTAATAAGCTAACTTTTAATCGTAGGTTCTCCAAACTGTAATTTCAAAAGTAAAAATCTTAATTACTCAAATAATGCTCATTATTTACCCCAACATTCTAAGTATTTCATATATACCAAATTTCCACTATAAACAAGTAAAATATATCATGCATTAATCAATGCAATTACATGAAGTACAATAGTACCATTTACCTTTGGCCAAAACAATGGTTTAATGAAATATTAAGGTCAAGATGGTGAAAAGAAAAATGGGGGCAGGAGCTAGCCAAGATGGGAGAATTGAGAATTTGAGGCTAGTTCTGGGCAATATAGATCCTATCTCAAAAGAAGAAAAAAAAAATCCAGAAGTAGAAAACAGTAGAAACAGTGATAGACCATTTTGAAAATTTCTACTAAGTTTCTTAAAACAGTTGTGTATAATCTACAGACTTCTACAAAAGAGAAAGAAATCTGTAGCATGAAGTCATTTCTCAAGTTTTTTTAAAATTGTTTATTACATTCCATTCATTCAGTGTATATGTTGTGCATGTCTCACACACATGTGTAGAGGACAATGTGTGGGTGTTGGGTTGTCTTCTTTCCTATGGGTCCTATAGATTGAACTCTGCCCTAGTATTTTGTTTTTCTGGACAGGATCTCAATATATAGGCACAGCTCGCCTCAAACTCCCTAATCCTGCCTCAGGCTCCCCCTCTACTAGAATTAGAGGGATGTGCTATAACAGCTAATGAAAAAGGTTAAAATTGTGAAATATTCATTTAACAAATAGTTATTCTATTGCCTACTATGTAAAAAGTACTACGTTCTGTGGAGAAACTAAAAAAGTAATTATGTTTCAATTAGAAAAATTATGGAAATGCAACTTCTGTAGCTATATAGTGGAACACATGAATATTCCTGCTTAGTTGACAAAAAGTACACTATTTCATTAACTAAAAGGGAACTTAAAATATTCTAGAGGAATAGTATAACTGAAGCAGGGAAAATGTCTATGGATTCAGAGAGCAATTTACGAGTTTGGAGTAATGGACATATAGTCTCTGAAGCTTAAAAAGAATCATGCCAGGCAGTGATGGCACACGCCTTTAATCCCAGGAGATAAGTGGATCCCCCTGTGAGTTTGAGGCCAGGCTGGTCTACAGATGAGGTTCCAGGACAACACAGAGAAACCCTGTCCTGAAAAACCCAAAATAAATAAAAAAATCATGTCAAGGGGAATTCTAAATACCTAAAACTTTAGAACAGGAGACTACAGGCACATTTTCAGGGAGGAGGTCTTAGAAAGATAATATGGCAGATTCGAAGAATGATTTGAAGAGAATCAGTTAAAAGTTTTAATAGGACAGAGGGTGATAAGAGAAAGTACAAGCAGAGAATGAACAAATGTAATAGTAATTAAAGGTATCACTTTCAGGAGTAAGAATTCTAGAACAATATAACTAACAATATAAAATATAAAAAATATGGATAACACGGCTTGGTGATGCACGCCTTTAATCCCAGAATTTGGAAGTAAGGCGAGAGGATATGAGTTTGAAGCCAGCCTAGTCTACATAGCAAGTTCCAGGCTAGCCAGACTATACAGTGAGCCCTGTTCTCAAACACAAAAACAAAATACAGCAAAACAAAAGCATGTTACCATGTATAACTCACCTTTACGAACTGCTCATGTAGCTGTTTGATCGCTTTCAGTCTCTGGTTCTGAACAATTCTAGACTGCTGAAAAATCTTCTGTTGTTGTCGAAAAAGGTTCTATAAACATTAAAATAAAATGCCCGTAATAATGATTTGGTAAAAGTGTTTTTGCTATTATGGGCTTCATGCATTCTAGGAAGACACCTAGCTCTGAGCTCTATTCCTAACCTTTTGTCAAAAAACAATTCATATTAAAGGCACTGCTTAAGGTTAATACCTTTAGTATTTTAACAACTATTATGACTAGGTTTAAGTACTTTTACCACTGAAATGCACTATAATAATCCTACAAGTCAATGAGGATGAACATTTCTGACAATATTTTGTGTCCGAGTGTATGGTTACTGGATTCCCTAAATTGGAGTTAGACACAATTTTGAGCTGTCATCTGAGTGCAGATAACAAAACCCAGGTCCTCTGCAAGAACAGTAAGAACTCTTTACCTCTGAGTATTGCTCCAGCACCAAATATTTCTTCGAGACTAGGTTTCACTATGTTGCACAGCCTGACTTGGAACTTGTGACACTCCTACACCTCAGCCTCCTAAGTAGCTGGATTATAGGAATATACCACCATAAAAAAATGAATAGGAAATCTCGGTGTTCAAGGTTTTGAAATAGGGTTCAAGTTGGCCTCAAATTTACTATGTAATCAAAAATGGCCCATTATGAGCATGTTTTAGTGAGTAAGGTCATCAGAGTGGAAAGTAAAAATCATACCTAGTTTAATAAGTGCTAGGGAATCAAACACAAGGCTTTGTGCATGCTAAAGTCTACCAACTGATATATATCCCCAATCTTTATTTTTAGTAATTTCAATGTCTTACAGAAATTTGAATGTTGGACATTTAGTTCCTTAATCTATTCTCCACAAATGACTGTCTTCTAGCCTCTTAATTCACTTACATTCTTTTTTAACAATATTTTTACTTAATTTCATGTGTTTTGTCCACATTCCTATCTGCACGAGAGTGTTCGATTGCTTGGACCTGGAGTTACAGACAGTTGTTAGCTGCCATGTAGATTCTGGGAATGGAAGCTAGGTCCTCTAGAAGAGCAGCCAGTGCTCCTAACCACCATGCCATCTTTCCAGCCCTCACATTCTTACATTCTAGATTGTGCCATGCATTCTATAATGTGAGGGAGAAGCAGATGGGGCACTGAGTTAAAGGCCAGACCCTGTTTTAAAAAAAAAGGGGGGGTTGCTATTCATCACCAGTGGAAATAGAGAAATAATACAGCCTGGATATTCATAAACTATATAGTTGCATGAGGGGTTATAGCCCTGTGATAGCATGTTTTTGTAGACTGCACAAAGCATCTAGATTTATTCCCTAGCATTTACAGGGAGAAAAGGGAGGAGGAGGAGGAGGAGGAGGACAGTGATTGGTTAGGAATGAGCACATGATCGAAACTAGATTAATGATGTCCCACTACATGAATTTTCTGCCAAAGATAATCAGAAAGATTGTTTCAGTCTATGTAGTCACTAAATTTGTAGCAAGTCTGGGACTGGGAGAATTAATACATTAGAGAAGCTCATGGAGACTTAGCAGCAGAGCCCAGATGACACTATAATAAGCAACCCTTCCCTACCCCATTCAACTGTGTTGTCTAAAGCTAACTTAATCCCCAAACCCAATAATTCTTTTATCCACTGACTCCTTTACTTAAAAATGCAAGAAGATCAACTATTGAGAACATTAATACTTTTAGAATACTCTATGCATCTATACTTCTGTGGTTTAGGATTTGGCAATATTAAAACATGTAGACAACAGTGGGCAATATAACTTGTCTTAATTCTATAGACATAAAATATGATTAGGGTCTCTAATCTATTAAAACTAAACCTCAAGTAGAAATAATTATAAAGTCAGTTGTAATACTAACAGTTAGTTTTTCTCCTTGTTCCTCAAATTTCTGCATATCCAGTTCCCACTGCTGAAACATACTCATAAATTGCTGAGAATATTCACTGTTAAGCTTCTGTCTGTAAAAAAAAAAAAAAAAAGAATCCTGTCAAATTTCATCCATGTGAAAATACCATTAAAAACAAATTCAATTCACATATAAAGGAAACCAATATTTTGATAGGAAAATTAAAAGGAAAATTTATGTTGATTTTAAGGTTTTTTTCCTAACAGATGTCTTCTCACATGCTTTTTAGCTCTTGAAAACTAAAGACATTTTGTTTTCCAGAAAAATTTACTTTTACTCTCCAAGGAATTTTTCATTTTTTTCCTACTGAATATAGTTCTCATAACTACTTTAAATTATTTCACTTAGGTTGTGTCCCCTCCCATTCTGGCATGGCAAAAATTTCATACAAAGGAATAGTCAAGTTGGTTAAAATGTGTAAATCTACAATATAAAAACTGATTCTTCTACATTCCCACAGCTATTAAACAGTAGTTTCTATGATATCTACACCTTTCATTCAAGTTAATATATTTCCACAATGGATATAGTTTAATAACCTTTCAGTTATTAAATAAATTTAATATATTAAATAAAATCGTCACTGACTTCTAAGAAACATCTAAATTCTATGAAGGCATGAAGTTACAGAACTAGATTAGAAATAAAGCCAAGCATTTTCATTCACTAAATAAACAGATGCTATTTTCTGTAGGTAATTTACACCAGGACATACTAAAAAATGATAAAGATGTAGCTCTTTAAAATCCTTACATTTCCTCTTGCTGTGTTTTCCAGATCTGCTCAATTTTCTGGTTACTGGCTTTGAAAGAAGCCTTCGTATACATTTCTATTCTTTTTCTCTTAGCAAGGAGAGCTTTGTTGATGTCAGCTATATTGAAAAAAAAACATTGAAATTTAATGTTGAAGAAAATGATTTTATTTTATTCCATAGAATCAAGTAAGTAGGGGTTGGTTCAACAATATCAAGGACATTTAAAATTAAATTTAGTTACCAGGGAGAAGGTTCAGAAGAGAAAAAACAACAACAACAACAAACACCTGTGCTGGGCACATGCTTTTTAATTCCCGAGCACTTGGAAGGAAGAGCTCTGCAGTCAGGTCTCTGAATTTTAGGCCAGCCTGGTCTACATAGTCAGTTCTAGGGCAGCCAGGAAACATAGACCCTGACTCAGAAAAATAAAACACTTGCTTATTATAAGCCTGACAACCTCTAAGTTTGATCCCAGGAATCCACAGTGGAGGGAGCAAACCAACCCCTGAGAGATGTCATCTCCCACCGTGGAAGACAGTCAACTCCCCAAAGTTTTCTCTGACATGGTTGCCACAGCATATTTATACCACACATACATACCACACAAAAACATACAAACATAAAATTTAAAACATTTTAAAAAGAGCACCAATAGGTGTTTTGGAAAACGTGGGCTTTAGAACACTTAGGATTTTGGATTTTCAGACTAGGGAGGCTCAGCCAATAAAGACTATACAAATATTATGAACCTAAACTGTTGGATTCTCAACCATTTCAATTCTGGTTTTTCTAACTGAAGGTAAATTTTAAATTTAAGGATGATAAAAATTTAGTAAAATGAAGGATCAAGGCCAGACTTATGAAGAAAACCTAATAAAGGCTAAATATTTCTAAATTTATAGTACATCCTCCATTTGATAGGCCATACTTTATGCAATTGTTAGAACTCATCAGAAATACTAAATTAGAACAAAGAATCTAAAAAGGATTATTAATAAAATTTGTAAAGTAAGTCAATACCATTAAACATTTTTTATAAAAGAAATCTTAGCATAATATCTAGATAATGCATCTAAGACTACTTTATAATACTTTAATGGGAGATTTTTTTTTGTGCATTTGTTTTCGTTTTGTTGAGATGGGGTTTCATGGCATAGTCCTGGCTGGCTAGGAACTCCCCATGTAGACCATGCTGGCACGGAATTCAAAGATCTGCCTGCCTCTGCTTTCCAAGAGTTGGGTGTGTGCTACCAAGCCCAGTTCACAGTGGGTTTTATAGGGCATTTAGTATCAATAAGTATAGCAGTTCATAAAAAATTTAATACCTTAAATAAGGTTTGCTATGAATTTATCTTTTGTCACTATGTTAGTGTAACTATAATTTATATTTCCAGTAATATATAGTAAGTTTATAAAACAAATTGGCGGGGTGGTGGTGGCATATGTCTTTAATCCCAGCACTCAGGAGGCAGAGGCAGGTAGATCTTTGAATTCAATGCCAGAATGATCTACATTGCGAGTTCCAGGACAGCTAGGGCTGTTACAAAGAGAAACCCTGTCTCACAAAACCAAAAAATAAAACAGTTTTCTTAATACCAAATAGAGCAATTCTTAAAAAGCATAAATTAACAGCATGAATAATCCTTATAGGAAACAAATATTTTTAAGAAGAGTGTTCTATAGCTACAGGTATGGCTCAGCTGTGAAGACCCATTATTGCTCTTCCAAAGGACCCGAGTTCCATTTTCAACACCCTTATCAGGCAGCTCAGAACCAGCTGGAACCCCACTTCCAGGAATCTGTCACCTTCTCTGTATTGCATGGTCATTCTCACAGACACACAGTAAATAAAAAATAAAATTTTGTTTAAAAACAAGCTAATAGATATATGTACAGACAGATAAATAGTATTCTGGAGCTGGTGAGATTGCTCAACAAGTAAAGGTAACTGCAGTCAAGTCTGACAATTTGAGTATGATCCCCAGGATCCATCCATATGGTAGGAGGTTAGTGACTCCAGCAAGCTGTTGTCTGCCCTCCATACATGCATCATGGCATGGTGGACAAGGTGACAGACATCTGTAATCCCAGTACCCACAAGGCTGAAGAGATACCAGTTTAAGGCCAGCCTGGACTAACTAGCAAGTTTCAGCCAGCCAGCCAGTCTCAAAGAAGTAAATAAGCAAAATGCTGTCTCCTAATTAAGCTCATATAAAAACATATTTAAAACTTAAGGTCTAAGGTCTTCGTAATCTCTTACTGGCTGGAAAAGTTGTCATTTACTCTCAATTACATAATTTGTTAGTATAAAATAATAGTTCTCTTATGATGTTATTTATACTCTCCATAAATGAAAGAACACAAGAAGAGTCCTAGAAAATAAGTGAAAGACTAACATACTTTGTGAATATAAAGAAGCAGAAAAAACTTTTCCCCTCTATTTTTCTAAAATTCTTAAAAGTACCACGTTAACTTTTCATATCATGAAAAAGGGGTTAAGAAAGAAAAATCTATGATGCTAATCATAAATATGCAAAACGCTATAAATGAGAACAAGTTAAACAATATCCATACAATGAACTGATCAACATTTCCTATTATTTAATACAGTTTTAAACAATGTTCTTTAAATTATATAACAAAAACATACCTCCAAATTTTTCCAGCATATTCTGTACTTCACCTCTGTGAAAAATTACATTAAAAAAAAATTAACACTAGGAATTTAAGCAACAGAACATTTACCCAATGTGCAGAAGGCCCTAGGTTTGATTCCTAGCACAATAAAAAATAAAACAAAAATTTTAAGAGTCATAATACCACATACCAATTAGTTTATGCTGCTACTTGTTAGATAAACTGAAGTAAACTTTTCTTAATTTATTGAACAAAGGAAACATCTTTGGGGTTTGGGAAATGGCTCAGTTAAATGTTTACTCTGCAAGCAATACCTAACATACCTCAACACCCACCAAAGTGTTTAGTATGCATGTACACTGACACACATGTACACCATCATATTTTTTTTAAAGTCTTACCCCACATCTTCAACTCTTCCTCCAGGTCTTTTCTTCCCATGTTTCTCAATTACTAGAATCTTTTCTGTATTGACAAAATAAATTTTGAAATTAAGTATGCTATTTGTTAAATTTTAATGAAGTCTATTTTCAGTTCTTTTAGGATTTTGTAACAAATTTTAAAAGCAGATAAACAAATGTAATACGTCCTCTGAAAAATGAAAGCACATCACAATTCATGACCCATTTTATAGAAGCAAACTTCTTCTATAAAGAAGCATGGTCAGAATCATGCACTATACCTATCAAGTTACTAGCACTGCAAAGATAGGGGATACTCTGAAGTGCCACAACTCCGATACCGAGATGTGAACATCTGATGAGAAACAAAGTATGTAAAAATGCTTACTTTATCCAGTCTTAAGTGTAGTGGGTTTCTAAGACATTAATACCCAACATTAGGGATATTTACCATCAGCAACATCCTCCTCTGAGCCAGTCAAATCTTTATCCTCTTTCTCAAAGTCAAAGACTTTTTTAGGTTGATCCACCAATGATGGCTTCCCAGATTTCCCAGAATGTTTTCTTCCACCAGGCACCATCTTTAGAGTGTCCTTATTTAAAAAACAAACAAAAAACCAAGCAAATCCCCCAAATCTCTCAATCTGAATTCAAAGACATCCTTTAATTAAACATTTTTTTTATTATTTATTTGAGGGGAGAAACACGTGTGGAAGGCATAGTTAAGGGAAGGAGTCCATTCTCTTCCACCAGCTGAGTCCTCGGGACCCTATCTGGACCATTCCTGTCAGTCTGATTTCCCCGCCCCTAATTCCCCAGGCCTCGCCTCCTGATTCCCTTAGCTCTCCTCTCCTAATTCCCTAGACCCCAAATTCTAATTCTGAGATCCCACCTCCTGATTCCCCTGACGAACCCCTTGGGCCCACGACCCGACTTCCTTCATCGGCTCCTACCTCCCTTGGGCCCATGATCCCTGGTTCCCTCAGCCCCCAACCCTGTCGGGCCCACGACAACCCCCCCCCCAGCTCCCTCAGGCCCCAACCCCGGCTCCCTTGGGACCAGGACCCCAGGACCTCTCGGGCCCAGGACCCTGGCTCCCCCAAGGCCCCGCCCCCTCGGGCTCCCAACCACGGCTCCCTGGGGGGGGGAGGGGCCGACACCCGCCCCCCTCTGGCCCACGACCCTGGCTCCCCCAAGGCCCCGCCCCCTCGGGCTCCCAACCCCGGCTTCCTCGGACCCACGACCACCCCCCAACCCCCCCTCTCCCCCGGCCCAGGACTCCGGTTCCCTCAGACCCACGACCCCGGCTCTCTCAGGCCGACACTCGGGCCCACGACCCCGGCTCCCGGCTCCCACAGGCCCACGACCCCGGCCCCTTCAGGCCCACGACGCCAGGCCTCTCAGGCCCACGGCCCCCTCGGGCCCACGACCCCGGCTCTCTCAGACCGACAACCCCAGACCTCTCGGGCCCTCTCAGCTCCCCACCGACCCGGAGTGGTCCAGTCTCAGGCCTGCCCGCCCCACCAGCCAGGGAGGTTTATCGCGTCAGTCTCGCCCAGCTTCTGCCTCCCTGGAGAAGGAAGGGCAGCCCGGGGCCTCTTCCCTCTTCCCGCAGCCCCGTCACCGGGCCTTCGGCTCCCTCGACACCATCGCCTTACGTCAACAGCCCTGGCGACAACTCGAGGCCTCCGCCGCCTCGCCTCGACGCTTCTGAGGCAGCTTCGCCTTTGAGCGGGAAAAAAATCCAGCGTGGCCTCGACCAAGCTTTCCGCTGATTGGCTGAAGCTATGGGCACGCACGGTGATGTCTTAGCCCCGCCCCATGGGGTGAGCGCACGCACCTGCTCTTCAGGCGCATGCGTATTCCCACTCTGAGGTCATCAGCCCCACCCCCCACCCCCGCAGGGACACGGTGGCCCGGGCAGTACTCCATGAAGCTCACTTCTCCAGACCCTTCTGGGTACCCAAATCGCACCATCTCCATCATTTCAGCATTCAGGTGTGGGGAAGTTGTGACTGTAAATCTCCCAATTTCTGATGTTTTTGTTCGATTCTTCGTTGTTTGTGATACAGGGTCCCACTCTGACCCAAGCTGACTTTAAGCACGCTAATCTTCCTGCTTTAGCTTCCTAAATCCTGGGATGATGGGACTAACCAATGACCGATTTGCATTTTCTGAGTTTTAATGACACATAGACATGGTCTTTGACATGGCAACACGTAATAGTTTTGTTTATAGTTTTAAAAGAATTTTTATGGTTTATTTAGCTGGAGTTACAGACAGCTGTGAGCTGCCATGTGGGTGCTGGGAATTGAGCCCGGGTACTCTGGAAGAGCAGTCAGTAACTGCTGAGCCATCTCTCCAGCCCTAGTTTTATGTTTGAGCATTGCAAGAACAAAAAAGTACAACTCTATAATATTCTATGACTCCCGTTATATTCATTGCTGCTATAAGAACCACGATTATAGATAGCCAGGAGTATCGTGAAAACTCAGAATTTATGCAGAGAAAGCCCTAGCTCTGAGTTTATAAGGTCCTTCATGCTAACTTTTCATCTCTTTAACATTTTCTGGGTTCTTTTTCATTTTTTTTAAATTTATCATTACTTTGAATGATAAAAATCATTCCTCTACAAGTTCTTTAAGATAATTTTTTTTCTAAATGTTGGCTATGTTTGCCTGCAGTTTTGTACCTCGTATCAAACATGTATCTATCCTATTAGTTTTTTTTTAGTATGGAAACTGACGTCTCAATATAATTATGAAGATGTGTATGCTCTTCCATTACAGCAGTGCCATAGATCACCTCCCAGCTAGCTTATGTGAAGAAAGACTGTGCTAGAACAATTGTCCATCTGTGTGTGTGTGTGTGTGTGTGTGTGTGTGTGTGTGTGTGATGATTTGACACCTCCCGGCTAGCTTATGTGAACAAAGACTGTGCTAGAACAACTGTCCTTCTGTGTGTGTGTGTGTGTGTGTGATGATTTGACACATTGGCAGTGTGTAATGATCAAATCAAAATAGAGGTTTCCCAGAATTCTCACGTTTACTCTTCCTGCTTGTTCCTCTGGTAATTTTTTTTTTTTACATCCCTGCATCCAAACCACAATTTTCATCACCCCAACATTAGGAAACTTTCAGTACCTGACAGAGCAAGTCCCACGCCTTGATTTTCCCTCATAAATATACTGTGGGTTCTTGAACTTTCATGTCCTAGATCCATTAAAAACAAACCAAACAAACCTTGTTGTTGTCTCTTATGTGGGAGGGGTCTCACTGATCTATAGACCAAATTAGAGAGGACTGAGTCTTACTGGTCTTTTGCATTTGTGTGTGTATGTGTGTGTGTGCGCGCGCGCACGCGCACACACATGGGTATCCTAACATGTGTGTAACATCTAAAACCAGAGGTCAGTTTTGCACGTCATTCCTCAGCTTCCTTGCAGTTTTGAGTCAGGGCCTCTCGTTGGTACCTGTCACTCACCAGGTAAGCTAGGCTGGGTCCCATGGGTCTTCCTGCCTCAGCTTCCTCCACCTCTCCAGCATTGGGATCACTTGATTCCACTTAGTGGCCAGCTGGAAATGCTAATGAACCTTACTGTAGAAGGTCTGCATATATCGGATGAGAAAGCTGCTCTCAACATTATGTTTCATAACAGTAGCAACATTACAGTTATGAAGTAGCAATGAAATAATTTTACAGTTGGGGGTCCCCACAGCATGAGGGATGTATTAAAGGTTCACAACATTAGGAAGGTTGAGAACCACTGCAACAAAAGCTTAGTCTAGTAGGGCTGGAGAGGTGGCTCAGAAGTTATGAGCACTGGCTGCTCTTCCAAAGGTCCTGAGTTCAATTCCCAGCAACCACATGGTAGCTCACAGCCATCTGTAATGAGGTCTGGTGCCCTCTTCTGGCCTGCAGGGGTGGAGGCAGAACATTGTATATATAATACATAAATAAATCTTTTTAAAAACTTGAACTAAATCTAGGCATCTAGCTGTAGGGCTTGCCCACGCAGGGTAAAGTGGAGGGGAATTCACATGTGTTGGTCTAGTCAAGCTGGAGGGGTGTCTTCTGGAAGTGACCCTGAAATGGAGTTGTTTAGGCTGCCTCTGGCACCTCAGGAGCGACACTGTCACTGTTCTGTAGGTTAGAGGGCTGAGCAGAAAGGGAGCCAGATGGGTCACGTGGAGAAGACATTGTTTTTAAATATCCCAACATTATGTGTGTGTATATGTGTGTGTGTGTGTGTGTGTGTGTGTGTATTTGAAAGTGCTAAGTAAGAAATGTTCTGAAGTGCCTGGCATATTTTATAAATAGAAGTAAAGTAACACACTATGGAAATAAGTTTTTGCTAAAATGCATATGAAATATTGTTTGGAGAGAAATAGCCTAAACCTTCCTGAACTGATCACATCGAGACAGCCTATGGTAAAAAGAATCGCTAGTGAATGACTATATTAGAATCCACAGAAAAGATCCCTTCTGAATATAGGGACAGAGAGAATCAAGACATGTCTACATGCTGGCAGTAGGCAGAGAGGCCTTGGGGAGAGAGCACGGGTGTGTTGGGACTGAGGTTCGGCTGGGAGCCCCTACTGCAGATGCCGGCTACTTTTCATGTTCATTGGAACTCGTCAGTATTGCTGCCTAAGGGACCTGCTGCCGTTTTTGTCTTCTGGTCTTAGTTAGGGTTGAAAGTGCTGTGATGAAACACCATGACCAAAGCAGGAGGCAGCGGGGGCGGGGGAGAGGTGGAGTATTTATCTTATACTTCCACGTCCACAGTCCTTCACTGAAGGAAGTCAGGACAGGAACTCAAACAGGGAGGGGAGCTGGAGGCAGGAACTGATGAACAGGCCAGGGGTGCTGATTATTAGCTTGTTCCACATGGCTTGCTCAGCTTTCTTTCCTTCCCTCTCTTCCTTTTTCTTTCTTTTGGGGGTAGTTTTATTTATTTATTTATTTATTTATTTATTTATTTATTTATTTATTTATTTATTTANCCACCTTGTATGAACCCTATTCTGTTCATAGAATGAGGACTTTTGGAAGATAAATTCTTCACACCCCCGTCATAGCTTCCAACAATGGACAAATCTACCTCCTGGCTAGAAACATTAAAACCCACAGTCAAGTTGATTATTTTGAGGACTGACAAATATTATATATGCTTGTTTGTTTGGTTGGTTGGTTGATTTTTATAGATGGTTTCTCTGTGTAGCCCTGGCTGTCCTGGAACTTGCTCTGTAGACCAGGCTGGCCTCAAAAATAGAGTTCCACCTGTCTCTGCATCCTGAGTGCAGGGATTAAAGGTGTGCGCCTGGCTCAGCCTGCTTTCTTACAGAATCCAGGACCACCTGCCCAGGGCTGGCACTGCCCATAGTGGGCTAGGCCCTCCCATATCTACAGGCTCACCTACAGCCCAATCTTTGGAGGCACTTTTTTTTTTTAGATTTATGGAAAATGTAAAAGAAATGGACACTTTTTTAGATAAGTACCATATACCAAAGCTAAACCAGGACCAGGTGAACAAACTAAATAGACCTGTTAGTCGCAAAGAATTAGAAGTTGTTATCAAAAACATCCCTACCAAAAAAAAGCCCAGGTCCAGACGGTTTCAATGCAGAATTCTACCAGAACTTCCAAGAAGAGCTAATACCTATACTCCTTAATGTATTTCACAATATAGAAACAGAAGAGTCATTGCCAAATTCCTTTTATGAAGCTACATTACCCTAATACCAAAACCACACAAAGACTCAACCAAGAAAGAGAACTACAGGCCAATCTCACTCATGAACATCGATGCAAAAATCCTCAATAAAATACTGGCAAACCGAATCCAAGAACACATTAGAAAAATTATCCATTATGATCAAGTAGGCTTCATCCCAGAGATGCAGGGCTGGTTCAACATACGAAAATCTATCAATGTAATCCATCATATTTATTTATTATGTATACAGTGTTCTGTCTGTCTGTATGCTTGCTGGCCAGAAGAGGGCACCGTCCCCCTCCCTACAATAATAATGGATGAAATAAAAATAACTTAATGTCTTAATAGGCCTTGGCTATTTTTTTTTTCTGTCAATTTGGCAGAAGCTAAGGAATCATCTGGGAAGAAGGAACCACAATTGAGAAAATGCCTCCAAAAGATCAGCCTGTAGGGACATTTTCTTGATTGATGATTAATGTAGATGAACCCAGCCCATGGCAAGAGGTGCCACCTCCTGGGCAGGTGGTCCTGAGTTGTCTAAGAAAGCAGTCTGAGCAAACAGTGGGGAGCAAACCAGTAAGCAGCACCCCTCCATGGCTTTTGATTCAATTGCAACCTCTAGGTTCCTGCTTCTGAATTCCTGTCCAGATTTTAACAACTGACTGTTTAACTGCAAGATGAAAGAAATGCTCCCCCGCCCGCACCCCAGGTTTGCTTTTGGTTGCAGTATTTTATCACAGCCATAGAAACCCTAACTAAGACAGCAGGTAAACAACTGGCGATAGACCACAGTGATGCGGCGTGAATCGGAGAGTAATGGGTAAGAAGGAAAAGGCACATGAAGCAGTAAGAACAGGTTCTCACAGGCACAGGCCAACCGAGAAATGCACAGCATATCTGTGAAAATACTGGCATAGTGTAAAAGTCTGAAGTTGGCAGGTGAGGGGAAGCAGAAGGACCAATTATTAGTTTAAATTTATATTAATTGCTATATTTTTATAATTTTTTTTCTGTGCTGGGGACCTCCACCAAGGCCATGTGCACGAGGGGCAGGTCCTCCAGCACTGAGCTACACATCAGCCACATTTACAGAGTCCTGATGGTGCTCTTTATCAACACTTAGCCTTACCTTGGTCGAATTTTAATCACCAGATTTAAATTTTGCAATGCTTTCGAGTATAGCGGCTTACCTTCAACTTGGGCAATTCAGGGAACTTGGTCTCTCTGTCTGTCTGTCTGTCTGTCTGTCTGTCTGTCTCTCTCTCTCTCTCTCTCTCCTCTCTCCCTCTCTCTCTCTTCACACACACACACACACACACACACACACACACACACACACACACACACACAGCTTCACAGGGGGCAGTTCTCTTGTTGATTTTGCAAGCCTCCTGTGGAAGAAAGACTCCGTTTCTCAGGCCAGAAGTACACAGCGCCTAGAATAAACAAATCACTTATTCATTCCCAACCAGGATTTTCTTTTTTTAAAAAAATATTTTTATGGTTTATTTAACTATTTTATGTGCATTGGTGTGAAGGTGTCAGATTCCCTGCAACTGGATCTCCAGACAGTTGTGAGCTGCCATGTGGGTGCTGGGAATTGAATCTGGGTCCTCTGGAAGAGCAGTCAGTGCTCTTAACCACTGAGTCATATCTCCAGCCCCCCAACCAGGATTTTCTATACTAAACCAGAGATGAAGTTTCTGGACTCCCTGAAGAATGTGAGTTAGGAGGCATGCCTTCATTCTGGGGATAGAACAGACACGGAAAGAGAGGTGGGATGGACAGGGCTGAGCAACAGTCCTGGCGGGCTAAGCCGGGGTCTCTGGAAGGTCACAGGTGGAATGCGCATATGTAAAGGGGGATTTGTTAGCTTGGCTCCCAGTTTGCTCTGGGCAGTACCACAATGGTTGTCTGCACACCGGCTACCTGGTGACTGCTCAGTGCACGAGGCTGGGTGCCTGGGCAGTTCCAATGTGGTGCTGCAGGCCCCAGAAGATTCCTGGAGAGCCAATGATCTTCAGCCTGTGTTGGAAGGCTGAAGAAGCTGGGCTCAGGCATCAACAAAGGACAGCAGCCGCAATAGCTGGGCAGGGGCAGCCACAGGCTAGGAAAGCAGCCAACACGGTAGACACACACACCCGCAGAGGCTCCTGCAAACTGGCAACGATAAGAGCTCCCCTCAGACTTCCTCACATCTGGGCTGCCACAAAGGTGCTGCCCACGGGTAGGTCTTCCCACTACAGCTGACCTAACCTAGATGACATCTTAGGGGTGTGCCTCTTAGAAGAGTCTCGATCCTGTCAACTAGACACACATAGACTGTGTCTCTGGTGCTCCTCTTTTTAAAGAAGTTTACGGTACCTAGGCCATTTGCAACCCAAGCATGTTTCAGTGCCTAGAAATGAATTTCATGTGTGCAGAAAAACTGCCTGCTATTTAATAGAATTTTAAGATAGGGCTGGAACTAGAATAAGGGGGAAGCACAGAGCAGTTAGACTAAGAAGCCCCCTTCATCACTGGATCTGGGGTATTAACTCTTCCCTCTCCCCTTGGCTAAGAAGCTTGGGTAGACCTTGAACTTGCTACCCTCTAGCCTTACCTTCAGGATTCTGGAATGACAGATGTTCACCACCGCCACGCCAGTCTGGAAAAATATATTACCGGAGCTGGTGATGTTGTGCAGCATGTGAAAGTACATGCTGTCAAGTCTGATGGCCCGAGCTGGCTTCCCAGGATCCACGTCACAGGAACAAGCGACGAGTTGGGACGAGTTGGTCTCTGACCTCTAAAGGTACGCCGTGGTGTGTATATGCCCCCCTACACCCACAAAATAAATACATAAGATGGTTACAGTGGCACACACCTTCAATCCAGGCACCCCGGAGGCAGAGGGATTTCTGTGAAACTTAATCACCCCTGTGACAGTGCTAAGAGGGAGTGGTTAACTCACAAGGGCAGAACCTCAGTGATCACGATTAGTGGTGCCTATAAACGGCTCAATGCAAAGAACTTGTCCCCTTTGTCTTCTTGCCATCTGCCCTATTAGCACAAGGCATCATCACTTCTGGGGGGCACAGTATTCAAGGTGTCAACCTGGAAGCAGAACAGTGCTTGGTGACTGAACCTACCAGCATCTTGGACTTGTCAACCCTACTAGGACGTGCATTTCCGCTCCTCAGACTCACTCGTGCTTGTGCGTTTCTCCTTGTGGCGTTGGTTTTGTGATGCGGTCTCTGTTGCACAGGCTACCTGGAACTACGCATCCCTTGAACTCATGCAACTCTCCTATCTCACCCTCCTGAATGCAGGGATGACAAGCATATTATATTTTATTTTTGTACAACAAATGGGCTCAAATCACATTCTGACCTTTTATAGAATTCCATCTGAATGAATGGTTCTAAGGTTTAAATTTTCTGGCCACTCACTGTTCAAATTCTTTCCCAACAATCTGCTGAATCATTAGATAAATGATTGCACGAATGTTTGTATTTTATCATCCACTGTGCTACCAAACTTATTAACCTTATACTCATCTAACCGCAGAAGTCTATATTACATCCAAATGTCCAGTATCTATAACTTTTCCAAAATCAATTCTCAGCTTTTAAATAATACCCAATTAACACTTAATTTGGGGGGGGGATAAATTCCATTCTGAATCTGTTCCCCATCCCACAAAGCAGCATTCTCTAGTATGTTATAATCCTAACCTTTCCATACACTACTTCACACTTTACAGTGCTCACTGCAGAGCCAGAGGGCTGAACACTCCCCACAGACGACCATTCAAGACTGTTGAATCTGGACAGTAATATCACCAATCTTCAAAAACTTTATTCAAGCTAAAAGCATAGGGCTAGAGAGATGGCTCACCGGTTAAGAACACTAGCTGCTCTTCCAGAGGACCTGGGCTCAAACCCCAGCACCTACATGGCAGCTCACAACCATTTGTAACCCCAGTTCCAGAGGCTATGACACCCTCTTCTGATTTCCACAGATGGTGCAGAGACATGCATTCAGGCAAAACACACATACACAATAAATAATAATAGTAAACCCTCAAACCAATAAACGTGATCTTTTTATGAGATTTCGACTTTTGAAATACACAAAATTTACAGCACAACCACGGTATTTACATTTTAAGTTCTCATTACAAAAGTGTGTGCCATTTAGGAAGAATACCATTGACATCATGATTGGAGCTGTCAGAATTCAGAGCGGATTCATGGAATCTGGGCTCCACAAAACCACTATACAATGATATAACGGAGCATGGCTAATGTCGGGGTTTACATAAAAATGAGGCTGTGGTTCAAGTCTGGCTGGGGCCTGTTTTTGTAGAGCTGCGAGTGCGAGCTAAAGCTGGTTCTATTGGGCTGTTTACAAAAATAAAAGAAACCCCCCAAACCAAACAAACAAAAAAATTAAGCCAAGTAGACTGTCTGACAAAGACAGCTGTGTCTCAAGTTACCCGCTCTCTGTTCTTTTAGAAAAAGCTGGCTGACCACTGTTCCCGCACGGCAGGCTGAAAGTGAGCTGCTGAGAGAGACGGATTTCCAGCTGGACGCCAGTGCCGCGTGCTGGCGCCATCAGCACTACTCATTTCCAAAGTGAGGCACTTCTGTTTGAGTGTGTCCATTGCCAAGACATGATCACATCTGGTGAGTAGCATCGGTGCTTGACGCTAGCCCTTTGCAATCGGGCCCGCCGACGAAATCCCGGCATCCTGGGGGCTAGGTTAAACAAAGTGCTGCCAACATCAACCCCCCCAGGTCTTCAGTAGTCATAAGTGATTCAAGACCGCCTGAAGGCTCATAAAAATCAATAATTTAGATATGCTAAAAGGAAAGGCTAGCTCTACATTATTTAAATAAGATCTATACAAACATGTGGACATTCTGAATTCATTATTTCTTAGTCGCTACTGATTTTTAAAAATGAGAAATGAAGGAAAAGAAGAGGAAAGTGGAAAGTTAGGGCCAAAGGACTTCGGAATGCAAAGCCTGGGGTCCCTCAGCACTTGTTCCCAGGCCGGCCCGGCTTCTCAGGCCGCAGGGATTGTGGGAGGAAACCGGGAGCTTGTCAGCGAGGGTCCATCAACAAATCCCTTAAAAGTACAAGCCATAGGGCTGCCAACGCAAGGTCTCAGTGTGCTGATTAACTCCAGGGCCGTGGGCTCTCTATTCATGCTGCAGGAGAACACGGTCTGCACGTTGTCCCTTCTTCCGAGCAGGCCATCTGTGCGTCACATCACGAGACACCCAGTGTCTGTGCGTCACATCACGGGACACCCCAGTGTCTGCATCACATCATGGGACACCCCAGTGTCTGCATCACATCACGGGACACCCCAGTGTCTGCATCACATCACGGGACACCCCTGTGTCGGTGCATCACATCACGGGACACCCCAGTGTCTGTACGTCACATCACGGGACACCCCAGTGTCTGCATCACATCACAGGACACCCCAGTGTCGGTGCATCACATCACGGGACACCCCAGTGTCTGTACGTCACATCATGGGACACCCCAGTGTTGGTGCAGTGCATCACATCACGGGACACCCCAGTGTCGGTGCATCACATCACGGGACACCCCAGTGTCGGTGCATCACATCACAGGACACCCCAGTGTCTGCATCACATCACGGGGACACCCCTGTGTCTGTGCGTCACATCACGGGACACCCCTGTGTCTGTGCGTCACATCACGGGACACCCCTGTGTCGGTGCATCACATCACGGGACACCCCAGTGTCTGTGCGTCACATCACGGGACACCCCTGTGTCTGCATCACATCACGGGGACACCCCTGTGTTGGTGCATCACATCATGAGGACAACCCGTATCTGCGCTGCATCATGGGGACATGCCTGTGTCTGCGTCACGTCATGCGGACACCCTGTGACGGGGAGGTGTGAGATGCGCAGGAGACGCTGAGGTAGGTGATTGCAAACAAAGAACTTCTACACCCTGATTCGATCTGGACTAGCTTCCTTGTGTATTCTCCTCCGGGGAAATAGCTTCCGCTTAAGGGCAATTATCTACATGATAGAGAGCAGAAAATCAGCGTTAGTTTTCCGTACTGATGAGAGACTGTTGGCGAAGCAGGTGTTCCTTCTCTGACCCACACGTTCCTGATCACTGCCTCAGTCTGAAACAAGCTCCTTTCACACTCCTCCCAAACAAAAGCAATCGACAGTTCTACTCAGCGCTATAGTCAATGTGCTCAAGCGTATTCCCACAGAGCTCTGAGACCAAATGATGTTGGCTCGTGGTTCACTGTTTAAAGACCTGCAGGGAGAGCCATTGCTAAGGGCATTTATTTTCAAGATCTCTGTCCAGTTTCATTTGATTTTTTTTTCTAGGTGAAAGAACAGCTGCTGTTTAATCATTGGAACATTAATTCTGAGTTTGAATAGATTATTTTTTTATAACAGTTTAAAAACTATATTAAAATCCTTTCAATGTTTTCTATATTTATCAACAGTCATTTGAAAATAAGACGATGGTTATGAATGGGTTGCAATGCAAAGAGTTCATTTCTAGGTGCTGGAGAGACAGCTGATACAGTCCACCTAGAAACATTGCTTAAGATCTATGCAAAATGGAGACAACTTACTTGTTCAGCAAAAAACGAGAAGATAGTGAATATAATCAGTGTTGCTAGCACGCAGTGGGTCCAAAACTTCAGCTTGTCTCGATATGCCCTCCTGTTCGGACACAAAGAGTTACTGAGTTTTACAAAAACATACTGTGCGTATCGTACGGCAAAAAGACAGTATGCATAGTCAACTCTAAAATGTTAATATACATTTCTAACACAAGTTCAGATCTGTTGTTTTATAATAAATGCTGTTCTCCAGTAGCAAATGTCTCTTCAGCTTCAAAAGAACAGTACTTGTAGACCTTAAAATTTTTAAAATTCATTCATTCACATTCATTTATTTCAGAAAAAAAAATCCTGGACACAGAGAGATTAGCAGGATTAAGTCTCTGCTTGAGAGTGTGGAGAAGCTTGGAGAGTCACTGGCAAGCCATCAGTGGACTCCCGTGTGTGTAGGAACACCTCCACAGCCGCGCCTACTACTGCCCTATACACAGCAGCTAAGACTCAGAAGCAGCTTAGATGTCCCTCAACAGGTGAAGGGATAAAGAAAATATGGTCCACATACACAATGGGATTTATTGAGCCACAAAAAAATGAAATCGTGGCATTAACAGGAAAATGGATGCAACTGGAAATATTCGAGATAAGAGAAAAAAGCTAGACTCCTTTGTATACCTATGTTAATCTGTATGTATTCCTCTGTGTATCTAGGTTAATCTGTATATATTCCTGTGTGTGCCTAGGTTATGAAGCTACAAAACTTCATGAGGGGGCAAGAACAACTCTTACATGGGTGGGGAATGGGAGCTAAGGGAATATACATATCACATGGAAATAGGGGGTATAAATAGGGGAAAGGGGCCAACAAGAGGACAGGGATAGGGACGAAGAGTAAGGGAACAGAACAAACATCAGAGTATACAGTGTTAAAATGCTGTATACATGCTAACAAAAAAACATCCGATATAAAATTTTAAAAAAAACCTAACTTAAAAAAAAAATCCTGCATTCAAGAGGCTGAGGCAGGCAGGCAACTTTCTCCTTGTTTTTTAAAGTGTGTTCTTCAGAGCAAACAGCAGCGTTTATGTTGTAGGACATGTGGATTAACAGGACCCTGAATGTTGGGTGCTGGTCTGGGCTTCTTCCCTTCTTTGTTTAAGGGCTTCTTGACAACGCATCTTCAGAGAGACTGAAAAGCTTCTGCATCTTGCTAGCTCTTTTAGGCCCCAGGTCATATCCACGGGTCTACCATCTGTCTAGGACCATCTTTTTCTCCTTTTTCTCTCTTTTTGCAATACCAAGCTGAGAACACCCAGACACCCACGGTGCATCCTGAACAGACGGGTACTTCTCTCACCAGCTCTCCTTGGTCTATAACAACCGCAGGTACGCTCTGCCATGAGTTGAGACACCTTGCTGTAGGGGAAAACCTTGTCACTTTTGTCATCCCCCCTCTGGTCTGGACCACATAACACTTCTAGTGTTCACCCCGAACACCATGGATACATAAACGGCCTGAACTGTATTGTGCAGATGGGAGCTGTGCTTCGCGACCTCCATTCAGTTACTAGTCTTCTCTTGTCTTCCCAACCACTGCAGGTGATTTCTGGACAATGCTTTACCAAATGTCAGTCTTTCAGACATGATCTACGCAGTTTCTATTGGTTCTGAAAGCTTGCTTGACAGTTTGGGCAGTAAAGGTTGCCATGCTGACTTCATGTGCCTCTTGGTTTGTACGACACAAGATCTTCCAAGTCAGTGCTGCTGTTTTGGCATTGGTCAACAAACAATTGAATAAATGAAGTTTCAGTAAAACTGTAAAAATTCAGTAACATATTTTTTTCAAATCTCTTGAAATGCCAGTAAACGTCTTTTAAATGTTTAATAAAACAAAAATTGTAACTATATTTTCCTAAATAAACTATACATCAGATAACACATCAAAGAAACGTCAGTAATCTGAAATCCAGATACGGATGTATATGTGGATACACGGGCGCACACACGTGCATGCAAAACCAGACTTTACCATTCCTGCAGCTCATGCATATGAAGAAAACGGTTCCGATACTCTCTCGGCAGCTCGAACTGGGAAGGGATAGGAAACATGGATTCATAGAAGTCCCTGAGAACAGCCTTCACAGTCTGGGCGTCTTTGTGATTGTGATCAATGTTGTCGTTCAGGCAAACGAACTTCCTGAAACAGAGAGCTAACGTCACTGGTCATCACACGCGTGAGCCTGACCCAATCCAGCGAGGGATCTGGGCTCCCACACTGTTCCCAGTGCGCCCGCACCCAGCAGTGGTGCCTTTGCTGATGGAGCTCCCTGGAGGAGTCCCTCACCTGCAAAACGGGGACGAGGGCGGATAATTCTTAAAGATCCGTGTAGCCATGGGAATAAATAATGACTTCCACTTAGTGCAGCCAATGTCCGTGTTCAGGAAATGTACCTGACTGGCTGCGATATTTTGTTAGCAGCTAAGCAGAAAATCAGTAACCACCTGAAACAGGTTCTCCGAGCTGCCTAGTATGTCGTGCTCACGTGGTTGGAGAGCTGGTGTCCTACAGTGCAGACCTCTGAGGTTTGAATTAATGTATCTCCAACCAAGCTGAGAGGCTGGAGTTCAGAAGAACCAGGTTAGGATGGGGGCATCCCTTCTGGTTGAAGTTTTCTTTAAGGTAGAAATCACTACACCAAGGTCCCATTAAGGGTATAATAAGTTGTGACGGTACATTTGAAAACAACAAAATTAAAAAAAAAAATTAACAAAACCTTCAGATCCAACTACCAATTATGGAAAAATAGAGAGGACATAGGGACATCTTAAGAACCTACATAAAGAGGAGAGATGGCTCAGAGGTTAAGAGCACTGGCTGCTCTTCCAGAGGACCTGAGTTCAATTCCCAGCAACCACATGGTGGCTCACAACCATCTGTACTGAGATCTGGCGTCCTCCTCTGGCGTGCGGGCATACATCGAGGCAGAATGTTGTACACATAATAAATAAATAAATCTTAAAAAAAAAAAAAAGAACCTACATAAAGAACCAGAGATGAAACGAGTTTTTCACAAAGGAAATTAGCTAAGCAGGGTGGCTGGTGCCTGTATCTCAGGCCAGTTTGGGCTACTGAGAACCTGTCTCAAAAATAAGATAAAAAATAGAAAACAGAAAGGCTAAGAAGCCCTGGGCCCCAGCAGTTAGAGAACTTAGAGAACCCACTCAGGAGAGCCCTCCTGCGTGCTAGGGCACCAGGGACTCAGGCTAACCAGCACGACTCTCAGGAAGAACCTTTTTAGATATACTGAGTGCCCGCTGCCTGTGAGCCCCACCCCTCCCGTCCAGTCTGCTCTGGACCCCCTTCTCTGCGAGGCCCCCTATGGGGAACCTCACACTTAACTTCCATGGAGCGTCTCTGTCTACTCCACACTGAAATAAGCCACTCCCTTCTCTCTAGTCCTGCTTGCTCTTTTCTTAGTCATAGAATTAAAAACAAAGAAAAAACCAACCACATTTTTATAGTCAATCAGAAAAAAAATTACAAAGTTAGTACCTGGGGTTTTTCCTTATGTCATCCAGCTGGCCAACCACATGAGAAACATTGGTGCGAATCATCTTGAAAGCAATTTCTTCTTCTCCCATGATTTCAAACCTAATGGTCAGACGTGTTGAGAGAGCTTAATAAATACGTGAAATGAAAAACACAATTTCATTAATAAAAGCTTTCTTAAAAACTTTATGAAGTCGGGTGGTGGTGGTGCACGCCTTTAACTACAGAGAAATCTTGTCTTGAAAAAAACAACAAAATAAAACATGACAAAAAAAACAAAAACAAACAGACAACAAAAACTTGAGTGGACTCAATGTGCACAGAACCGACTGCGTCGAGATTTGCCCGGAGGAAATCTCACATGATCTTGGGGTGAATGCACAATTAATCAATTAATAAGGCACTGTAAGGGACAAACATGCTGGGCCTTCGGAACTGTCCCGGAGCTGAGCAAAGACGCACCGGCCACTCACCTATACTTGTTCTTGTCTTTATACGCCTTATGGATTTTGTCGGTTACTGGTTTACAGTTGGTGACAAGACTTTTAGTGACTGGCGGCTACGAGAGAACACGAGAGGGTCAGACGGTCGACCAAGGGCACGGTGAGAAAGAGCAAGCGAGGCATAGGCCATGGGCGCTGAACCCAAGGGTCACCAAGAGTTCACGGGGCTCAGGACATACTGAAGGGGAAACGGCTCAGGGGCCAAGCACCCCGTTGCCTTAGGGTCCCTGCCACAGCCTAGCTGAGCTCATGCAGGATGCGTACATAAAGATGTCTGAAAAGCCATGATGGGGCTGGCAATCTAGAGAGCCTCTACTTTCCCTCTTGAGAAAGGGTGTGTTCATGTCCTTGATAACTAACAGCAATTTGGTTACCTTGACAAACAAAATGAAAAAACGAATGACCCGCCCTTGGCCTAGTTCAGCATTTAGTTATTATTTCTGCTCTCTCAGGCACATGACTCTATGGAGCCCTGGCTGACCTGCACTTACTCCGGAGGCCCGGCTGACTGTAAACTTGTCTCCCACTTCTGCCTCTCAGGTGGTGGACTCCAGGCCATGTGCACCAGGCCTGGCTTACAATAGAATTAAAAACAAACGAGCAAAAACCAAGAGGTAACTAACCTACAAATGCCTCGACTGTATGAGCTTGGGCAGAACCGGCATAACTAAATCTGGGGAAGCATTTAGAAAAGAGTTATTATTGTTTACAAACTCTCCTGAGAATGTTCTTGAGCCTGCATAGCTTAACTTCTATGGTCTTAGAAATGATTTTATTCTCTCCAGAGACAGAAGATGACTACACACATACCCTTCCCCTGAACCAGCCAGCTGCGTTACAGGAGTGACAGATGGTTGTAAACCACCATGTAGGTGCTGGGAACCCAACCCAGGTCCTCTACGAGAACAAAAGGTGCTCTTAACCACTGAGCCACCTCTCCCCTCCAGAAAAATTTAACGGAATTTTATTCTGATTATGAAAGCGAGAGCTATTCGTTGTACAAAATATGGAAAATGCAAGATAACAACACCAAAAACCTATCTGTGATTTAAAATATCTTTTGAGGTGTGTAGGCTCTGGTATCCGAGAAGGGGTGGATTTCATTAGGGAATTTTTGATTATTCAAGTCAGAGTGTTATGCTTCCCATTTCCCTCCTCATCCAACTGATTTTCTAAGCATTTCCCACATATCACACGGACAGCTTACAAAACCCAGTTAAACGGTGTCAGTGTATTGTGTGTGAGCCTTCATCGATTCTGAGGCACACATATTCTCACATCTCCTCTTACGATGAACAATCTCCTCACTACTTTAGACAAGTGATATTGCCATAGGTGTGTGCAGCTCACCTGCCATCCCCCACAGAGCCAGGAAGGCCAGCAGCGCCCGGCTGCTGTCTTTCTTTGGGGCGTTCTCTTTCCAAGAGAGTTCTGGGGTTACTCGGTCACTGGAGTGTCTGTTTACAGAATCCAGGTAACCAATCTGAACTTAACATAGTCACAGAGTGGGGAGGGGTTCTGGGCAGGATGTAAGTGACCAGGTATTGTTCGTGCTGCATAGCCTCTGGTTCTGGTGTGCCGCACGCCAATAGTGGCCATACACCCGATAAGGATTAACACGAGACTTACCAGGTTGGGATCGTAGTATGCTTCCTGGGTTGGTGGAATGTTGCTCAGCTGAGTGATATTGGCAGGAAGCATTTTTGAGCAATTTATTAACATGTGTTCCAAACCTGTCAGATCCTAACCAAAGCAAAACATAAACCTGTTATACACATGACAGATAAAAACTGTGGAAGGCATGTGCACACGTTCTATAGACTGGGCAGGTTGAATTTATGCAATCAGAAGTACATAGGTGCATGCACATGTACACACATGTATCTAACAACAATGGGGATAAAAAGGCCGTGAAATTGAAAAAGCTCAACACGGGAGGTACATGAGAGGACCTGGAGGATGTGAACGGAAGGGAAATAATATATATAATCTCAAGAAATGAAAGGAAAACTCATGATAAAAATGTATATGATGGTCTCTAAGTGGCTAAAGGGCTCAAAAGCAGTAGGACTCTAAGTATAAACATTTCAAAAGAGCACCCTCATCTGAACTAGAATGCAGGGCTGTGAGACATCCGTGTTCACAAGGTGCGGCAGGCTCACACGGGTGAGTTTAGCGTTTCTAAGCACCACAGGGGGACCTGGCTGAGAGTCCCCGTCAGTCCCACACCATACCCTGAATGAACTTGCCACAAGGCTCGCATGCAGGTATCTACCACCTGCTTCTCCCCTCAGACGGCAGACGACTACCCCAATGCAAGGCCACAAAAAATAGTCCATAAAACACAAATTTCAAGTATTTTATGTCTGGCATTAATACGTGAATGAGGAGTTTCTAGCCCGGACACTAAATATCCAGAATTTCCTTTACTTGAAATGCAGTATGATAAGAGGCCCCGCCAGAACTGTGTTTCTCACCGGACAAGTCACAGGCTTAGGGCCGAAACAACACGTTACCTGCAAGCTTAAAGGCAGATCGTGGATCCGGGTAGCCAGCGTTCGGATCTCCCTGTCCGACAAGACACCAGACTGGTCTGTATCTACTTCGTCAAAGACTTGGGAAAGATTCAGGGGCTGCACTGCACTCATGAGGTAATAGAAATACGAGAAGGCGAACTGCATGTCCTCCGAGTGGCGCACCTTGTGAAACGATGTCTTGTCAAATTCCTCGGGGAACCTGTCCAGAGAGAACACACAGAGAGCTCTGGATACTCGGTACATACGGTATTGGACGTCTATGAAAACAGAAGCCCGTCTTCACGTCGTTTTTACATGGCATCTTTGAAGGCCGTAGCTCACTGGGGCAAATACACAACAACTGTCGAGCATACTAAGACTTACATATCTTGTAGCTCTTGCATGACGATCCTGTCGATCATGTGTGGCATGTGGGCGGGGACTTTCCTGGACGTGAATCCGAACTTGCTGTTGAGAATCTTATTGACGTATCGGAGCGAATCCGCAAACGTGTCTTTCAGCTGGCGTCCTGCACGTTTGCTGTTGGTCAAGTACGCCAACTGTGTCTTCAATGACTCTTCCTCCTGTAAGGAGCATTCCATGTAACTCAACACTGTTTAGCCCAGAGTAGACTCTACCGACATGAGATAAAGGCACCACCGTGCACTGAGTTATTACAGAATGTGGCACCTGGTCACTAACAGGCCTCCATGCACGACAAATGATAGTTACTATAATATTACCACTTACGAAGCTATTTATGTTCGTGGGCATGACAGGGGATAAGGCTGGATCAAACTTACATCAAGAAGGTCTTGGAAATACTTTCTTTTCTCCCAAGGCAAAAAGCCTGGGTAAGTCTCCGTGTAGTGCCGCAGCCGCCTTCCAGGAACTACTTCTACAGCTATGCGGCTGTCAGCTTCGCCCTCCGCTCTGCCTCCTGCCTCCTCTTTCCCGGTGAGGTCTTCTCTGGATACACTCATGCTTGGTGCACGTGGGGCCTGAGTTTCCAACTTAAATCTTGCATTGCTCTCCAAGACCGGGGGTGGATTCAAACCACGGTCATGGCCATTCGTGTCCACTGTCCCCACTGGGGATGTCTGTCTCTCTGCTCTCTGACTGGCAACAAAGCCACCTGGGCTTCTGTGAGAGGGCTTTTCCTGTGGGGCCTCCAGACGGTCATTTGTTTTGTTGGTCCTTCTAGACGGAGGTTTTCCTTTAGCATCTAGTGAGCCCTTCAGGAAAGACCTCAGCAGGGCTGACTTGGAGAAGTTGTATCCTTTCTGGGTGATGTCTCCAAGCGCCAGCTGCAGGTCCAAGTTGCTCAGTCTCACCTGGACCTCCTTCGGAAGGAGTGAGATATTTACCAGGGGGATTTTCACCTCCTGCTGGAATCTCCCTGTGGTGTTTCCATCGTGTCTCCTGACCTTGGGGAAGCGTTTCTCTTTGGGAACATCTTCAAAAGGGATTTCAGCCTGGGGAAGAGGTGTCACCGAGCTGACCGAATTTTCATAGGCCTTCTGGGTTGTGGCGTTCAGTTTCGGCCCCTCCCTTGTGTCCACCTCCACTGTTATCTGGATTTTGAACTCTTCATCGTTGGAGTTCTGGAGCGTGAGGTTAAAGTGGATCATGGTTGCGTTCATCCCACTGTGCAGTATGAGATGAATGGTTCTCCACTTGTTCGCGATGGACGCGTGCCGGATTATCGGACTGTCGCTGTAGGAGCCTTCCACTCCTCTCTTGGCGATTTTGGCAAAGCTGAAGTATGGCAGGTGTTCACCTTTGGGGATGACATAGTGTGTCTGGTTCGGGAGAAGAGTTACTTTATACAGTTCATAAAAATGATCTAGAGGGAAAAAACACACAAACATGGTTTCTTTTAAATTAGACACTTTTTGTTTTGTTTTGTTTTTCAAGACAGGGTTTCTCTGTAGCTTTGGAGCCTGTCCTGGAACTAGCTCTTGTAGACCAGGCTGGCCTTGAACTCACAGAGATCCGCCTGCCTCTGCCTCCCAAGTGCTGGGATTAAAGGCATATGCAAAGACATTCTTATGCCGTTCCTTAATTCTCGGGGCTCAAGTTTTTATTTTCTAAGGGTGATTTGAACTTTATTTTAAAATGCTCACAAATTCTAACACAAGGTCTGGGGATTTGAGCTGACCCATAGCAGTTTACATGGGACATTGACCCTGGTTCACTATATAGATTGGGGCATAATTTTTAATCAAATAAATTTCAATGACTAATTTCCAACTTTTTGCCCATTTGGAAATTACTTCCAATAATGACACCCACTGAGTGGTCCTCTGTCTGTGGAGTTAGCTCCTTGTTCTTAACGTTTCCACGGCAATAAACATACCTTGTCCACAGTCACCAGCATCAAACCCACAGGACAAGACGTTGCAGGCTTGGTCACAGAACTTATCGGCGAGCCAGGAGTTTGCACACCCTTGGTTGCAGTAAGAGACACTGTTGATTCCTCCACCAAACTGCCAGGGCTGTCCGACGCCAATATTCCCGGTACCCACACCTCCTGCAACAAAGCGACTCCCTCCGCTGTTACCTGTAGAGGGAGGAGGAAGGAAGAGTCCTTACTGGGCTCACAACCGTGAAAGAAGACAGCTCATCATTTCTTACTAATGTTGCAAGATTGATTCATGGGTTGCAGCTACAGATGCTCGTCTCATTCTTTAATGTGGAGACTGTTGCATGGGTTGCAGCTACAGAGGCTCATCCCATTCTTTAAGGGGAGACTCCCTGTGTCTTAAGGGAAGGGAGTTTACCTGTCTGAGTTAGTGATGATTAAGACGGGTAGAGCAGAGCTGGAGAAAGGAAAGAGATTATCCCAAACCACGTCCAGACACAGGCGATAACATTGCCAATGTTAATGTTTTGCTAGGTCCACTTTATACACCCACATCCTCTCCCTGCTGCCGCCTGCGTTTTACAACAGGGCACCTGAGAGAGAAGACTAAACAGGACTTTGACGCTTCGCTTCCTCTAATACTCAACACGTTTCCAAGCCCGTTTCTGCATCCAGAGCACCAGGATTAGGACATCTGTGCATGCTCTTTCTCAGAGCAACCACCCCGCCAGATCAAGAGGGTAATGAAGGTTACAGAACCTTTATGAACTAAAAAACAGTAAGTAAATTGATTTTCAAAAGTGCTAACATCAAGGTCAACGGAGAATGGTGTGTGTGTGGGGGGGGGAATTGGTGGGGTGGTTGCTCTGAGAAAGAGTGTGCACAGATGTCGGTCATCCTGGTGCTCTGGACGCAGAAGCAGGCTTGGATAAGCATGGTTTGTTCTGCAACTGTGATCATTTTACACTCTCCTACAGTTTCCCACCGAAAGTTCCTGCCATGGAGTCCTGCAGACCCAATTGGAACGATCCTCAGGTTTACATAATCAAGAGTATTCTAGCTACTTCAAGTAATGACAGAAGATGCTTTCAAGTTCAGAGCCTACATCAGAGAAATGGATCCATTATTGAATACCATGAATCAACTAGGCCACATGGTAACACCGACCAGGGATCTCTGGACTCGGGAACGTTTCAGCGTGTGATGTAAGCAGTCAAGGGCACACACGTTCTCAGGAATGAGGATGAGGACGCGAACAAGCTGCGTCGAGCACGTCCTTACCGGAGCAGTCGCCGCCATCCCAGTCACAGGCTGAATTATTACAGGCCTTGTCACAGTAGCCGTCTTTAATCCAGGAGCCCGGGCAGCCCTCCGCACAGTTGGGCACAGGCCACGTCAAATACACCTGCGACAAGATCAGAGATGATACAACAGTTTCCAGTGCTTTTCACTCTTGGATTAAAACACTTTAGAAAAAAACACTGAACTTCCAAAGTTTCCCAAAGACTGGCTGCTGAGAACAGTGGGCATTGCCTTCGGCTGGACAGTGCCCATGGCAGAGCTAAACCTGCTGACAGTGGGCACCACCTTTCGCTGGCCAATGCCCACGGGCAGAGTTTAACCTGCTGAGCACAGTTCTTCCTCCCCACTTGCTTCAGAGAACAAGGGCTTGGCTCATGGATTAGTTTTAATAACATGCTCTTATAATATTCTTCTAAATAAAATAGCAATGTGTCAGGTAGATGTGAAGACTCATTCTCGCCAGGACACTCACTCTTAACCCAGTGATCTTCTGCATAACTGCCTCAAGGCTGAGGAAGAAGGCAGCACTGGCAGCCATTATCTCCACCCTAAGGCTGTGTTTAGGCAAATTAATTCCTGCAACATTCTGAGCTCCAGGAAGGCGCAGTTACTTACAAATTAAATCCCCTAGAGAAAAACATGCCCCTCCTTTTTTAAAGTCATCCTTCCTTTGCACAGCACACTTACTCCCAATTGATATTTATTTATTTATTTATTTATTTATTTATTTATTATGTATGCAGTATTCTGCCTGCAGTCCAGAAGAGGGCACCAGACCCCATTTACAGATGGTTGTGAGCCACCATGTGGTTGCTGGGAATTGAACTCAGGACCTTTGGAAGAGCAGGCAATGCTCTTAACCACTGAGCCATCTCTCCAGTCGCCCCCCAATTGATTTTTTTAACTCTAAACTGAAATTACAAGCTGCCAATGGTTACAGTTTGGCTCTATGATAGAGTAGTCTTCTAGTGTGTCTGAGTTCCTGGGGCTGACCCCCAGCACAGAAAACAAACAAATACAGTTCAATGGGACAGGCTCTCCAGCCCAGCTGTTCTAAGCCTTCTGTGTCCTACCCCTCCCAGCAACAGAGGGGCCACCGTACATGGAACTTCACCCCCTCCCCATCTGAAACACTTTAAGCTCATTTTGCCTGTTGGTCATTTGCTGTCATGCCAGCCACAAATTTGTTGCAAAGTGGGTTTGCTGCAATAGAAAGTCTAAGGGTCAAGGAGAAAAAAAAAGGGGGGGGGGTTCTGTTTATCTGAGACCACAGATAACTGCTCGCTCTGCTGCAGTTTGCTTTCTGCTCAACCCAGACTTTCCTGAGCCTGGGAGTCACAGACACAAAGTCATTCCCATTTGCGTAACGAAAAGTATACACAGACACCCGCGGAAACGTGTTTCACATTTGCATATAGAAATGTATACACAGATACCTGAGTTGATTTCCTCAACTGCTAGTGACCGTCAAGCTAGGTGCCCGCCCATCTTAATGCTCACCTTTTGGCCTTTGGAGTGACTGTAGAAGTCGTCGGGCCAAACGTCCTTCCCAAACATGACGTCGTCGTTTAGATAGATGAACTTCTGGGACAGCCCTTCGATGCGGTGGATGTGACTCTCAATGGCAGGTGAACTGAAAGTGGGCAGGTGGCTCAGATTTCGGAAAATGTCCTTGAACAGAAAGCACAGAAGGTAAATAGTAGCCGTGTTGAGTGGGCTGGGCACTTAGAATGGGGAAATGGAGGAGGCTGTGCGGTGGATATGACTCTCAATGGCAGGTGAACTGAAAGTGGGCAGGTGGCTCAGATTTCGGAAAATGTCCTTGAACAGAAAGCACAGAAGGTAAATAGGAGCCGTGTTGAGTGGGCTGGGCACTTAGAATGGGGAAATGGAGGAGGCTGTGCTAATTCAATGAAGGTGGCCGCGGAGGCAGAGAAGCCAAGATCACTGTACCACACTGAAGGCACAGACGGGAAACCACAGCCTGGTGGTGTTTGCAGAGTCACGCACCTGGTGGGTGACTATTGTCACCCGAGGGTTGTCGAGGTTCAGCCAGGATGGAATCTGCCCGTTGGTGACTATGAAGACGTTCCGAACCCACGGCGCATGCCTCTCGATAGACCGCAAAGAGTACCTTAGCTCTTCGTTATCTTCGAAGCGGCTGGCGGACACATCTTCGTCCTGCTTCGACTGGGAGGTCGGGAGACATCGTGCAGCACATAAAGACATGAAGTGTCTAGCCAGACCCCAGCTCTTCCTCCTCGTAAAGACATGAAGTGTCTAGCCAGACCCCAGCTCTTCCTCCTCATAAAGACATGAAGTGTCTAGCCAAACCCCAGCTCTTCCTCCTCGTAAAGACATGGAGTATCTACGCTAAACCCCAGCTCTTCCTCCTGTCTTTACCCTCTGCCTGCTCTGCTCTAAGGGGGAATATCTTTATCTCAACCTGACTCAAGCCGGAGTTATCTAAGAGGAGGGAACCTCAGCTAAGACAATGCCATTGCGAGTTCAGGTTGCAGGCAAGTGTTGGGCATTTTCTTATCAGTGATGCATGGGGAGGGCCCAGTCCTCTGTGGGTGGTTCCCTCCCTGGGCAGGTGGTCCAGAATTCTATAAAAAAGCAGGCTGAGCAAACCATGGGGAACAAGCCAGTAAGCAGCACCCCTCTATGGCCTCTGCATCAGCCCCTGCCGCCAGGTTCTATCCTGTCTGAGTCCCTGTCCTGACTTCCTTTGATGAACAACAGTGATGTGGAAGTGTAAGCCAAACAAGCCCATCTCTCCCCAACTTGATTTGGTCATGGTGTTTGTCACAGCAAAAGAAACCTAAACTAGAACAGGGGCTTTGGCTACACTTTAAATCCAAGTAAGTGCGAGCAGGGGTGTGTGTGTGTGTGTGTGTGTGTGTGTGTGTGTGTGTGTGTGTGTGTGTGAGAGAGAGAGAGAGAGAGAGAGAGAGAGAGAGAGAGAGAGAGAGNTGTGTGTGTGTGTGTGTGTGTGTGTGTGTGTGTGTGTGTGTGTGTGAGAGAGAGAGAGAGAGAGAGAGAGAGAGAGAGAGAGAGAGAGAGAGTTTGATCTTCTCTTTATTATACTTTACATAAAGGATCTTAGATCCAATTGGTCTTCAGGCCTGATGCTCACTACATAGACCAAGCCATCCTCAAATTCACAGAAATTTGCCTGGTTCTGCTCTGGAGTGCTGGGATTAAAGGCATGTGCCATCAAGCCTGACCAAAGCTTTATTTGATTTTTATTGACATTTATGAGTGAAGGACTGAGTGTGTGTGTACGTGGGTGCCCTTGGAGGCCAGAGAAGGGGTGAGATCCCTTGAAGCTAGAGTTATGGGAGGTTATAAGCTGTCCAATGTGGGAGCGAAAGCCAAATTTTGATCCTCCGGAAGAACAGCAAGTGCTCTTAACAGCCATCTCTCCTGCCTTGTTCTTTTCAATAAGTATCAAACCAATGGCTGAGAAGGGAAGTTTGGAAAAGTCTAATGAGATCCTCAGTCAGTCCGCCTCCTTCTCCTACTAAACCAACATCTAGATCTCTAACACTCAGCCCACCGCTCTCCAGTTGAGCTATTCTGACAAAGGCACACATTCTGAATTCCTGACCTGAGCTGCAGGGGTCCAAACCTTTTCCCCGGCTGCAGAGGTCTACAGTCATTCCCCGGCTGTAGGGGGTCTACAGTCCTTACCCGGCTGCAGGGATCTATGCCCCTTTCCTGGCTGCAGGGGTCATCTACAGTCCTTCCCGGGATGTAAAGGTCTAGAAGTCTACAGCCCTCACCTGGCTGATGGCACTCAGGTCCCACAACAGATACGCGGGGCTGATGGTCAGCTCCTTCCCGTTGATAGTCATGTTCTTCTTAGTTTGCTTGTTTAGCTCCTGGAACCCTTTGGGGTTGTTCAGTTTCAGAAGAGCGACGCTGGCCTCCGAGTACAACTGTAGCTGGTAGACAACAAGAGATACACGTGGGCACCCTGGACCTCAGGGAATAAACACAGATTTACCTTTTTTTTTTTTTTTTTCCTTTTGGAGACTGAGTTTCAGAGCCTGGAATGACCTTAACTCGTGGCAATCCTTCTGCCTCAGTTTCCCAAGTGCTGAGATTACAGGTACGAGCCATCATGACCAGCTGTTTAACTTCCAATCTTGAAACGTAAAGACAGTATCGCAGGCCAAAAGTGCTCGCCAGATGACTGTGACAGACCCTCTTAACAGGAATGGGAGAACAGCGTGACCAGGGCACCTTGGGCATCATCTGACAGCTGTAGCCACTCAACCCCACGGGAGACTCTATATCTCCTGAGACGTCAGGCTCTTTTTACGAAATCCCCCCCCAACTCTCAGAGCTGGCTTAAATGACTTTTTATGATCTTTATTTTAAAAACTATATAGTGGACATGGTGGCACAGGCCTTTAATCCCAGCAATCTGGAGGCAGAGGCAGATGGATGTCTGTGAGTTCAAGGCCAGCCTGGTCTACAGAGTGAGTTCCAGGACACCCAGGTCAGCTAGGACTGTTACAAAGGGAAACCCTGTCAAGGACTCAGGCTGTCAACCCGCCTCTGTGTGACAGCAGACTGGGAAGCGGTCACCTAGGCACGTCCAAGTACTCTGCCACTATATCCCAGCCATTTTACTTTTTATTTTGAGACAGGATCTTGCTGAGGTGCCCGGACAGGCCTTGAATTTGCAATCCTCCTCCCCCAGCCTATGAGGCAGATTCCAAGTCTGCGCTGTATTTTATTGGTGATCATAGTGCCTCCTCTACAAGGTCCAGCAGTGACTGGGCGTGTGATGTGCAGCAGACACTGCCCTTCAGCAATTACCGCTCAGGGTTAAAGTGTAAACGTGGACCTGCCCTGCTTTGGGCCTGAGTGCCATCGGTCCAGGCTTCTGTTGCTATGGCAGCATGGGGTGCAGGGGCGATGACGGCTCGGCAGGCACCTGTACTCAAGCAGCCCGGGAACACCAGCCAGTGTCGGAACGAGAAAACCAACCACGCTGGCTGGAGAACAAAACAGGAATCGGGCTGTTGCTGGGTGCTGTGTGTCACTAGGTCCTGCATGGCTCCTACAGAGTCCCAGGTCACAGAGCAGCCCAGCTAACCACCCCTGAAAGGCCGGGGCTTTCCATTCCGAGGCAAACAAAACACATTCCCACCCACCCCCATTTTTTTTCTTTTTACTGTTCCCTGATAAGTATAAATGTCTGTTGCTGTATTACTGGCAAGAGAATAAACTGGGCTAAGTATGTAAACAGTCTAGGTGGATTGCTTGACCCTCGTGTTCTGGCCTTCAACCCAGCATTACCAATTTCAAAGAAAAGATGTTTCAGAGATTAAGATTAATTAAGAATTCTAATAAGAAATTCAAAGATTCACATTGTTATTTAAAAATGACACCTAGGGCTGGAGAGACGGCTCAGAGGTTAAGAGCATTGCCTGCTCTTCTAAAGGTCCTGAGTTCAATTCCCAGCAACCACATGGTGGCTCACAACCATCTGTAATGAGGTCTGGTGCCCTCTTCTTGCCTGCAGGCATACACACGGACAGAATATTGTATACATAATAAATAAATAAATAAATAATTTTAAAAAAATGGCATCTAATTTTATTTCATGATTTGAACGACCTTTAATTCGGTAAGAAGTGCAACAAGAAAAATCACTCTTAAATAAAAATTATACTCTAATAATTTAAATTTTTTTATCTTATATATGTATTTTTGTGGGAGGACAAGGCAGGCATGCCACCGATCAGAGGACAACTTGCAGGAGCCTTCGCCTTCCTGCATATGGGTGGACGGGATTGAATGCAGTCAGATCTGGCTGCAAGCACCTTTGCCCACTAAGCCATCTCGCCGGTCCCTACCAGCAGTTGCCCAGGACTGGTTTTTAACTATACCACTGAAAATCAGAAATAGGTTTTCTCATGGTGACCACACAATAGCTGAAAGAGATAAAAAGCAAGGAACTTGACATACGTGGATCTACTCTACATGGGGAGTAGAAAAAGACAAGATCTCCTGAGTAAATTGGGAGCATGGGGACCATGGGAGAGGGAGGGAAGAGGAAGGAAGGGGAGCAGAGAAAAATGTATAGCTCAATAAAATCAATTTTAAAAAAAAGCAAGGAACTTCAAAGGACAGATTTTTCTGCCTCTATATAAGGGGCAGTGGCAAGGAGCATGAAGTATCCTTTGCTGTCCACTAGGTGGCAACCCAACCCTGCAACTCTATTGGCTGTTAGCGTTTTAGAAGCTGCTTCTGCTGGAAAAGGATTTGAGATGTGCCTTGATCCTGGTACACACACACACACACACACACACACACACACACACGCACGCACGCACGCACGCACGCACGCACATACACACATTTTTTTTTCAGCAAATGTCATTTGTAGCTGGAGGCTGGTCTCTAGTAAACCTGAGTAGCTGTGAGTTCTTTGTTAGAACGCCTGCTCTTTTTGCCGCCAGTTCTGCGGAGCTGGAACTTCAGGTTGGTCTGTGTGCCCAAACACCGGCCTCTGGTACGCTATGCTGGCATTCAACCCACTGGCCTACATCCCCGGCTTCAAACATTCTGAAATACCCCTAGACGTGTTTCTACCAGAAAGTAGAAGTCTTAGCATAGAAAAAAAAAAAAAAAAAAAAAAAACCAGAAAACCGTGAATCTTAAGTATCAACTACATCCAGAATGTAATTATTTATGACCACCTTAACAGTATGAAATTTGCATTTGCCTTTGATAAATGGAAAAATTACATGTATACCAGAGAATTATTTGAAAATGAAACTCCTGGGCTGAAAAGATGTCTCAGTGGATGATGGATGGCACCTGCTACCAAGCATACATGATTGATTCCCCGGACCCACACAGGGGACAGAACTGACTCCTGAAGTTGTCCTGTGACCTCCACACATGAATACACTCACATACACACACATGCGTAGCACTTACTTACACACACACACACACACACACACAATAAGTGTAAATACATACATACACAATATAAGTGTAAATACATACATACACATACACACACAATATAAGTGTAAATAACAAAAGTTTTCCTTATAATTTATTATCAGTAAATGGGCACCTATTTCCTATACTATATACCTACAGTCACTTAAAATTTCTCAAGTGAGAGGGCAAAGTCAGAGGCCCTGGCACTGCTCAGCATCCTAAGAGCGCCTGTATTGGGAAGGACTGCCAGTACTGAGAGGCAAGCAAACCTGTTCTGAAGGAGAATGGCAAATCCTAAAGGACGGCAGGGGCTTTCCTCTAAGAAAAACATCTCCAACAACATTTTAAAGGCCTCAAAAACTCAGAAGTTATAAGTTGGTTTTAAATTTGGATTGACTTGTGTGTTATTGAGAAGACTTCAGGATAAAAAAAACACTTCTGCTATGGCTAACGGGAAACAAACCAAAAGGTGTTGGTCGGGGCTGCTAGGTTTTAAAATGCCCTCATGGTTGTTCCAAGGCTAAAGTTAGTTCCACAATTGCTGCTTCACCTGCTGACTAACTTTAGAAATAAAGAGGAAGGCCATGCACTGCAAGCCAAGTGAGATATGTCCATGGAAGCCACTGAAGTGTGTTAGTAATAATATGACATGGCCTTTACCTGAAATGTTTGTGAACAGAAGGTTTTAGTGCTGAGAGTTGGTTTTTGTTGTTGTTTGGCTTGGCCTGGAAATTGCTATGGAGACCAGGCTGGCCTCGAACTCACAACCATCTGCTTGCCTCTGCATCCAGAGTGCTGGGATTAAAGGTGTGCTCCACTAAGCCAGCATCTATTTTGTTTCAGCCTCACACAGCTGCACGCACCTTTAATCTTAGCACTCAAGAAGCAGAGGCGGGTGGACCTTATGTTTGAGGCTTAGCCTGGTCTTGATAGTGAGTTCTAGGCTAGCTAGGGCTACATGGTGAGATACTGTCTCAAAAAGAAAAAAAAAAAGTTCCAAATATTTACATATACATGTGATGAAACTATTTGGGGGCTGAAACTCAAGTCTAAACATGACATTCATGTTTCGTATATACCTTATGCACATAGCCTGAAGATGGCACGTGTAAATAGTTCTTTACATAAAACCAAGTGTCCTGTGAGGATGTGGAGCTAATCTTACACTGGTGGTGGCAGGTCAGTGTCAGAAACTTTCGGATTTTGGAGCATTTTAGACTCTGGATTTTGAGACTAGAGACACTTCATGGAAAACATAACTTGTGGTGACCTTAAGTGGGTCCGGAACAGAACTCTGAGGGGGCGGAGTGCAGGTGACTCACTAAGCTGTCACACCTTGCCTGTGCCACCCCACCTGGCTACGCCATGAGATCACCTACCCTACAGGCCGTCTGCAAACTCTCCAGTGTCTCCCAACCACACAGACATCCAACTGGGACCCATCTCTCCGAAGTTCTACAACCGCTCAAAACAGTGTCACCAGCAGGGACTTGGGTGTTCCAACACAGGAATCTTCGGGGAACCGTTTCTATCCAGATGCTAACCAGGCAACCCCATGGCAGGTCTGTCAAACACTCCCGCACTCCCTATAAGCTCTGTGACTCCTCTGCTTCATTTCCAGGGCACCACACACACCCACCTCCTCTTCAGTCTCCCTGCGCCCCTGCAGCTTGCCAACACAGGATGCTGAGTGCCTCTGGGGTGTTTCTGGAACTCCTCCCCCACTGGCATCCCCATGGCCATAGGCCCTTAAACAGGAGTGTCTTCCAGGACTGAACTGTTTTTCTTGCCTCTGGCTTCTTCCCAGGTAGCATCTACCACACCTGTCCCTACTCTGTGACTTAGACATACACCAGACTGCCTTCTTCCTGCCTCCGGGATGAGGTCCAGCCATCCTGCCTCCCCTACCTCTGGCAATCAAGCTTTCGAAACTCCCCAGACACACTATCTGCTCCCAGACTTCCGAGCCTCCAGCCTTTGTTCAGGCTGTCTCCTCTGCACGCCCCTCCCAGCCCAAGAACAGCAGCTCTGCCCAGGGCCCAGCAGGCTGCAAAGCTTGTCTAACCCCCAAGTGCACCTAAGGCCCAGGCATTCTGGGCACTTTATACTACTCTTTGGTAATGCTTTGATTCCCTTGGTTCTCCCTGACATACCCCTCGACACACAGAGGGTATCTGATAAAAATAATCCAGGGGACTGGAGCCTGTGACAGGAAACTCAGTTCTCGGAAGATCCTAATAGAACTAGAGACAGAGCCTACAGGAAGACAGTGTGGAGACACGAGGTCAGATCCCTAGAACCCGCGTTCAAGATGGGCATGCCTACAATCCCAGCACTTGGTAGGGGGACGGGAGACAGGCAGATTCCCTAAAGCTCACTGGTCGGGCAACCTGGCCAACTGGTGAGGCTAAAGACTCAAGAAGAGACTCTTGCTCAAAAAAATCAGGTGGAGAGTTACCAAGTGAAGTGGCGGCTTAGATTAATGCAGACAAATTGTGATATGTATTTGCACAACTTTAATGGAAAACCAGACTCACGAAACCAAGGTTCCAGTGGAGTACAAGAAACAGGAAGGGACCGGAGGCTTCTACAGTGCCCAATTTATCAGTAAACATTCGCCCGAGGCGAGCCCGCCCCCAATGGGCGGGCTTATCCCTACAACCAAGCAAGATGCCTGACATCAACCTCTGGCCTTTACATGTACCCACATCCACATGTGTGCGCGCACATACACTCACACTAAGGCACATACCTGTGCACACAAATACACATTTACCCACACTCACCCACAAACACACACATATACAAACACACACCCTCGCACACACATACCTGTGAACACACTCATACACACCTGTACACATACACTCACACACCTGTACACATTCTCTCTCCTCTCTCTCTCTGGAACAGGTATCACCCCCCCTCAGTACACACAGATTTGAAGAACTAAACTCAAATGCCACCACATCTGACCTTCCTGGTTCTCAATTTCCCTGGCGACTCAAGTGAGCACTGTACTTTCCATCTGCCTCCACGCACCAGGCGGCCCAGGATTCCGCGGAGGCCCGCCACTGTTTGGAGCTGTCATCTTCATGAGCACACACCAACCACCAGGAGGCACATCGAATGTCATCAGCACCGAGGAGCGGCCGCACAGAGCAGGGTGTTACACAGTCATACAAAAGCGTAAGAAGCAGAGTGGATTCCTAATTTCTTTTTGGGTTAGGATTCACGTGGATAACAGAAGTCGCTCTTCCCACATGAGGCAGAGAGGCTGATTGTGAACAGTGGGAAGGACGGATATGCCTGTATCTGTCACTCTGGAACCAGAAGCTAAGAAGCCAAATAAACTTCCGCTGAAACAAAAGCTAATCTATGGTTTTAACAGCTCAAATCAGTACTGAAAGTCCCGCAGGGGAAGGAGATGTATCTATTTTAGAAATAACTGCAGATCAACCACAAATTCAGCCCCATATAGCTGAGCGCTGTTCCGTTCCATACAAGTGCTGCGTATTAGCCAATTGCACTGCTGGACTCCCCACCGTATTTCAAAGTACAATGAAGAAAAGCTACAAGGGGCCGGCCAGGCACAGAGGTGCCGCAGGGACAGTAAGTTTACAAGCTTAAAGACAGCCCAGTCTGCACAGCAAGTTGCAGGCCAGCCAGAATTACGTAGCGAGACCTGCCACAAACAGAAATGAAGAGGAAGAAATAGCAGAAACAGAAAGACAAAGCTGGCTATGGGAAGATACGAAACAGAGACAAGGCCGGCGGCGTCCGTATCTAAACTGTAAGACCCAGCGAAGAGGAAAAGGGGAACTTGGGATGGGGTGACTAACGCAAGAATAGAGAAAACTCCCTTCCTCCCTGCCCCATGACCCCCACCTTCTCCATCCCCCACTAACTATTAAATGGCAAAAGGAGAGGAAGTGGGAAGGCAAGCTCAACCTATGGCAGAATCTCACAAGTTCAAGAAGCAGATCCCTGCAGTTCCAGAGGCAAGGACTCTACTCCCTGACTAAGAGAGAGAGGCTCGTGTTTCCCACCGGGAATATGTGGCAATAGCATGCCGAAAGTAAGGTCAACTAGAAAACACGTGGACTGTGTCCTGAATCTACACATGTTCAGGAAAAGGCCAGTCGAGGCTGAAGGGTAAGAATTAGACACACGTCCTAAATTCATCAGTGTCTGGATTTGCTGTTCATGAACCAGAGTTTCTTATCATTCCACATTATCAATGTCTGAAGTATAATCATATAACCCCTCTATGAATGAAAGCTGTCATAAATGTGCTCATTAGAGCTCTTACTACCTTTATGACTTTCCCCAACACACATACACCACATATTGTAAACATAATATTAATAATATTAATAATAATAATAATAATGATAAGCCAGGCGGGGGCAGGTGGATCTCTGTGAGTTTGAGGCCAGCCTGGTCTACAAAGCAAATTTCAGGACAGGCTCCAAAGCTACAGAGAAATCTTGTCTCAGAAAAAAAGAAAAGAAAAAAAAATAAATTATTAAAATAGTCATTTCAGAGCTGGGTTTGGATGCGCAAATATCAGCACTTGAGAGGCTGAGGCAGGAGGATTGCTCCAATTTTAAAACCAATCTGCCCGTGGACTGAGATCTAGTCTCAAGCAAGAGAGTAAGGAACGAGGCTCTTCCGTGCAGATCTGCCTTTCTGACTGCGGACTGTGACAGGACAGACTCCATCTTTGCCTTGGCTATACTGTGAACCCACGCACAATGGGTCACGAGGGAAGGGTCGAGCCGAGCGTGGACCGAGACGAGCCACGCTGGTGACCTTTCCTCTTTCTTACCAGTTTTATTTTAGAGGAAAGGTTTTCCGGCAGTTTTGTCTTCAGCTGACTTGTCTCCTTGAATGTTGGCGGGAATCCGCTCAGGAAGGCCAAGTCTTGCATCAGCACCAAGCCTGGGACTTCTTTGTCTGTCGTCTGAAATAAAAGGAAAAGATTCAGCTCGCCTTTCATCTCAGAGCTGGTGAAAACACGGCGGAGAAGCTGGTGTGTTTCTCCTGTGCTCGCTGAGCTTCAAGGTAAGAAGACACCGTAGCTGGACGCTCAGTGGCGCCAGGTTCTTAGGGAGCAAAGCGTGGCGGCTCAGGACTGCAATCCCAGTGTTCCCAGGGGCAGGCAGGAAGACTGCAAGTCCAAGGCCAGATGGGACGACATAGCAAAGACCTAATGAAAGCAGCTTTATTGTTCATACTTTTATTCTGGTCGAATGCAGAAGTACAATCAGATTTAAAATGACATACCAAGTAGGCTCGCCAAACTGTCTGCTTGCTGCTTCCCTTAAATAGTCCGGCATAGGCATCTTCCACTACAAGAAACAATGCAAGAAACAAACACACGTTTAACAAACGCGTATCTAACTCTCCCCCACAGAACACTACAACACAGCATTTGCGGAGCTGTTAAAGTAGCACAACACGTGGTTTCAAAAAAAATAGAGACGATACAATTAGCACATTCGACCAAGGAGGCATACTGTAAAGTGGTGTATAACTGAGCGTTAAAATCTGCACTGTCAAGAGATTTATGCAGGCGGCAGAAACGTGAGGTGCTTTGTGGGAAAACATAAACTGAAGCTGGACTCAGAGGAAGAGACGATGGGACGATAGAAAACTCACAGATGCAACAGCAAACCTGGGCCAGGTTTCTGTTTGACTGTGCTAAACCTCCGGGAATGTCACGACCAGCAAATGAGAGTAGTCAGACAAGGGAAGGGGGCGTGAACAACAGCAGAGGTGTTTACAGAAAAGCAAGCAGCTGCCTTAGAGCCACTAGAGTCGGTGGGCACACAGCCACAAGAGAAGTAAGAAGAGGGGACAAGCGGCTCAGCGAAGGTGCTGCTGACATCCAGAATGGAGAGAAACAGGAAGCTCGGGGTGCGGGCTCCCATTTGGATCTTCTGAAGGGACCTACAAATTATGGTCTGGGGAAGTCTCAAGCCGGTACCAACCGAGCTGGGGCTGTAGCTGTGGCTAGCAGGACAGCACCTGCTTAAGCGCACAGGGCCCTGGGAAACAGTCTGAAAGAAAGCAGGAGCGGTGGGTAGCTCGCTCTTCCTTAACCCTCATGAGGCCTAGGCAAGAGGACTGTCAAGAGTTCAATCCTAGCCTGCACACAGTGAACAGCAGACCAGCCAGGGCCATCCACAGTAGCCTATCTCAAAAGGCCGCCGCCACCACCAGCAACAACCCCACCCCTGAGAACAGCATGCAGCATGGACATTAGGAATGACTGTGACTTCCAAACATATCAGGTAACTGTCCCCACGGATTGTGGGTGATATGCTGGTAAATTGGAAAATTCTAGTAGGTCTGATATGTAGGATAGAACATGCATGTAATCTCATCAAATCGTCACAACATTCTCACGCCACCTCCATGTTTATGAGACAAAGAGAGATCCCACACCAAAGTTCTGGAAGAAACTGGAGCTGGGCGGTGGTGGCACATGCCCAGCACTCAGAAGGCAGAAGCAGGTGGATCTCTGAGTTTGAGGCCAATCTGGTCTACAAAGCAAGTTCTAGGACAGGCTCCAAAGCCACACAGAGAAACCCTGTCTCAATAAACAAAAACAAACAACCAAAAAAAAAGGACTAGGAAGCATATTTGTGAACTGTGTGGACAAACTGACAGTGATGTTGTGTCCCAGCTAGCAGACTAAGGACTCAAAGGTTCTGCCCACTTAGAGCAGTGCATCAAATGCGCAAATTACCATCTTCTACAAGCAAAGGTATCTGTAACTAGGCACCACAAGCCAATTCTACAAACAACCATCACGGGAGGTATTCACCAAAGACCGAGGTGGGCTGACCTTCAAAACGGGCAGAATCCAAATGTTTCTCACAGGCCATGCACTGAGCCATACTCACTTCTGTCTGGATTCCAACCATGTTTGTCCCTCCTGGGTTTGCACTCACTGCACACAGCTAACTGATTCCCATGGACCACAAGTCATACCAGCTCCAGTGATTCCCCCATCACACTGTGGGTCAAAGACTCTGGGTTCCACGTGGCTACTGTGACCCGCTCTCTCCCAGTTCTCTGGTCTCATCTTTTGTTTTCTCTTGTCCACTCTCTTTCGCTCACTCTGGCCTCCTGCTCCTCAAACACAGCAGCTACGTTCCTGTTCCTACTGCAGGGCTCTGCCCTAGCTACTCCAACTCCCTGATAGGCCTTTCTCCGGTCATTCATGTTGCTGGCACCCTAACCTTCTATATATTTCATTTAAAAAGAAAATCACCCCTTCTTGAAGCCTGTCCCCACCAATTTAGAAAGCTTACCCCCTACTCGAAGCCTGCCCCACCACTCAAATGTTCACCCCTTTCCTGACTGCCATTTCCTTTTCCATGCCCCCATCCGGTTTTTCTCTACTGTGTTCTTTTCTACAAAGTATGTAATTTACTTATTTGTTAATTATTTGCCAATTCAGGGCAGAGAATACGGCCACCTGTTCGTGCGCCTTGTCTCTGTCACTGAGGACAGTACCTGGCATACTGTTAAGTGGGTAGGCCTGCTTTACCTGCAGAGCGAGCCACAGGAAGTACAAAGGTCATACCCAGCTTACACATTGTTAAGTTTTTATGCTGATGATCATATACAGGGTGCACGCTAGACAAGGGCTCTACCCCCAAGCGATACCCACAGCCCAGTGAACATCCTGTAAGAACTAAGGGATCAAGAATGAAAGGAATACCCCATGGGGAAGGGATTACACCCCCTAGCCACTGGACACACGTTATACCTGTGTATAAAAATAGAGCTATTTGCGGTTTTGTTCTAAAGGCCTGTTTAGTTCGGAGGTAACGTGAATCGCCCTATAACGGTGTCATTTCTCGTAAACTGAGGGATGTTAGTGTGACTGGAAAAGCCACCTTGGAGTCCTGGAACCAGGCTGCGGGGTTGGGCTAGGTGACGGCTAGTTGCTCCTCTCATCTGAAGGGAAGGGAAGAAGCTTGCATTCAGAAAGCTCACAGTTTCCTTCGACCTAAAAATAACGTCAGAGCCGGGAGCAGCATTTTGGCATGTTTTGTGACTTAAGCCGCTGTGTGGCAAAGTTCTGTCTCAGTCAATAAATCACATGGGAAACCATAAATCCCTTTGTCATTTCATATAAATTATGAGTTATAGCACAAACACCATGGAGCTAGCAAAGAAAAGACACGTGCATCGTGGATGCCCTCGTTCTCCCACCGAGGAGATAGATGGGGAAGAACAGAAGATGGTGAAGAGGCGGCTGTGGCGTTAGCCATGGTCCACCACCTGCAGCGATCACTGGCAGCTGACGGACGATGAGAGATTACAGGGGAGAGAATGAAGGGCACAGCCAAGCTGAACCTGCGACCCCAGGGACAGGAAGGAGCTCACATCCGTATGAAAAGCAAATACATGTCACTGAAGTACGGTCTTCTAAGAGACAGTGAATCAACGAGATCTGGATTTTCAGATTTACTCGCCAGCTAGGTGGAAAACTTTACAGACAGACAGAACAGCTGGGTGTCTGTGAAGGAACTGGAATGAACAGGGGAAGAACCTAAGACCTTTTCATTGGCAAAATAAAAGCAAATAATAGGATGAGGTTAGTTATTAGTTTACAAAGTAAGAAGCAGGGAAGGGGCAAAGATGCTGCCAAAAAGCGAGGCTGAGACATGTGATATGGACAAAATACTCCCTCTCCCCATATCATGGAAGGAGCCCAACAACTTTCACAGTACCCACGTAAAATTCACAGCGTCTCCAGGTAGAGAGGCCCAGAGCGCAGGATGACTGAGAGACCAGAGCTGTTCACACATGTGGCCTTAGCAGTCATGTCTTAGCACAGGGACAGATTCCAAGAGCCACCCAATGTCTTACAAACAGCAGATGGGGCTGCCTCACAGTTCTGGAGGCCGGAAGAGCAAGGACAGGGGCCAGAAGGGCAAGGGCAGGGTCTACCAAGTTGATTCTTCCCAACTGTAGTGAGAGGCACCTTGTCAACTCCCTGGGGGGGGGGGGGAACGGAGCCTGCAGTATTATAAAAATATAATACTACTCATGAAGTCTGCGATATCATAAAAATCCCACTCAAGTCTTAACCTCCGTGCCCTCATCACCTCCCAAAGGAGAAACCTCCTGTGCCATCCCACTGGGAGTTCAGATTTCGCGTGTGAAGCAGAAGGAAGACAAGCCATTTCTGAAGACAGACCAAGAACGCTCCAGTGTGTTCTGTCCAAATTGTAGAACACGATCTCATCGAGTTATATTGTTAAAATAACAAACAACAACAACCAGCCTCCAGGATGATGTTGTGCCAGGAGACAGAGGTGGAGGCATTTTCTGTACAGTAGACCGAAGATCCTCACAGGAACTCAGAGAACTCCTGAGATGGCAGGCGGCTCACAGGGCAATGCGACAATGGCTCTGGGGGTTTTCCCTGGACATCTTTAGTTTATAGGACGGTTCTTAAAAGCTGAACCACTGCTTCGTTCAGAATTCTGCTATTCTGAATATCGATGATAGCATGGTTTAAATAGACACTCAGAGCTGGGCATAGCAATGTACCTTCGATCTCACACACCTTTCATCTCAGGAGGCAGAGACAGGTGGATCTCAGAATCTGAGGTCAATTGGGTCTATATAGTGAATTCCAGGACAGTCGGGGCTACATAAGAGACCCTGCCCCAACAATTAAACTCCCAATAATAATACTAATAATAAATACACATGGGCTGGAGAGATGGCTCAGCAGTCAAGAGCACTTGTTGCTCTATTGTCGGCTCAGCTCCTCGGACCCACATAGCAGCTCACAACTCCCTACAGCTCCATTTCCAGGGGATCTAACACCCTCTCCTGGCCTCCAGGGATGAAGAGTACAGACATACATGCAGAAGACACTCAGACACACAAAATAATAAATCTTTAAAAAAAAACACATAGGAAAGAAATCTTACCATCCTTAGTACTGTCAAAAACAACTACAGACACATTAGTAGAAGGGTTTTTTGGTTTTGCAACGTTGAACATGTCGCTGGCGGCGTGGAAAGATGGATAAAGAGATGGCAGGTCTTTCAGGGTGCTGTTGGCTGGCAAGGGCGGGTCCAGAACGAGCATGGGCACCTTGATGCAGTGGGTCAGCAGACACTCCAACTGCTTCTCGCTGCAGAGACAAGAACATCACCAAGGAAAAGCTTGAGGCCACTGCTAGATGGGGGGAGGGGTTTTTACAATCCCATAACCCATATCTATAAAATTCATACAATAAATTAGTTCATCTCAAAAATGCTAAAATTATTTTAAGTATGGAATAAAAAAATAAGACATTTTAAACATACAGTGTTCAAGCTTCTATTATAAGAGTACCACTCAAGTGTGATACCTCATATTTGACGAATAAGGTAAGAGAATCAATTATGAATTCTAGGTCAGTGAAATCATGTCTCATACGTAAGTCAATTGAAGCCCCTTGTTAGCATACTTGGAAAGAGATTTTGGCTAACAGTATCCTGTTACTGGATACAATTTGCCCAGCCCAGTTAGAACAATATGAGCAACTCAGGACGTCACACGACACAAATGGACAAGGATAGCATGCTTCCGGTGTCACCACATAGGGGGCTTTCTGTCTGAAAAGACACCCCTTTAAAGAGTACCCGAGTAAAAGCCATAGTCACAGAACATGGCTAGAAAGCTCACAAAGTGGGACTCACAGATAGTGCAGTGGTGTGTAAAACCGTTCAACCGTCTTAGCTAATAATCAAAGAAGTGCAAGAGAAAGCAACTGTCACCCCGTTTGTTCACTTAGCACCCCTCAAAAATGGTGACTGTTAATCCAAACACTGTAAATCTGTCCCTCTCAAATATACTTGGCCTCACAGCTCATAGAGCCACACTGTGGTACTACATACACACTATATACTTATAACACATATACATACACATATACTTATACCGTGCCTGCCCACTATACTGAGGTAGGAAGCATGAAAATACCGCGTCAACGCAGGAGTTAAGAAGCAGGAAACCACAGGCTACGGCTGACAGCTGTGAGCTGAGTGCAGCCGCACACTCCTACAACCCGGCCCTTGAGCAAGAGGCAGCAGGAGCAGATCAAGGCATTCTCAGCTGCGCAGGGAGTGTGAAGGCTAGCTTGGGCTAGGTGAGAGCTTCTTTCCAAAATTAAAAACGAGAAAAAAGACGGTAGAGGATCACCTCCACAGACAACCTCTTTAAAGTGGAAAAGAAGCCGTGAAGACGTTTCTGCTTGTCCACCAGAACTGTTTTATGAACTCATCAGAGCCAAGCATGATTGAAACCAATACGTCTAGCGGGACAGATGTACCTGGTTCTTGTCACTGGGCTAAATCCCCTTCCAGGTCCTTAAATATATACAATCTGACAGCTTCCAAAGATAAGGAGAGATTACAAATGGACAAATAGATGATGGGCACAAATTTTATAGTCAAAACACAGGGTATAATTAGTTTGAAGAGGCCAAGAGAACAATGCATCAAGACAGATAAATGAGTACTCCGGGCTTGCCAAAAACAAGCAGGATTTGGTTGGCTTGAATGCAAAAACCTGCGCGCTCACTCAGCCATGCTGTTTAGCACTGCAAATTCTCTTTAATGGATGCACTTAATCGGGGTGTCAAAAATAGCAGGGGTGGGGCTGAATACGGGCAAATACAAAACAAAACCGTCTACACCCACAAGTGACGACTTGACGCTTCGTTTCCAGCCTTCGAGCTTTATTCCTGAGAAGATACCCTTACCTCTTCTTCGTTGGTTCTGTCGTGTTCTTCCCCAGGATTTCCCTAATAAAAAGCAAACACAGTTTGTGACACAGGCATCAGCTGGTGCTAGCCCAAGATGTGAACAAGGAAGAGTTAACAACGTTGCCTTTCTTGGTGACTTCACTGGAACCAATCTGCCAATAGGAAGGGTTACAATGCTTATGGCAGAGGGAAGGCGTTGACGTGTGTGGTGCAGAGGACGGCTAACTGGAAAGTACTGGTGACATTTATAGAGAAATGAGTGGGGGGGGGGGCGCTTAGCAAATCTTCCAGGTAAGAGAGAGGGAACAGCGAGCCGGCTGTGAGTGATCACTTTGCCCACCCCTCTGACGTACACCTACGTGAGCTCAAGGCGCACGCGGGCTTCTTTGTAAGCGGAATTACCTCATCGCCTTCTGCTCTTCCTCCAGCTGTTCTCGGACCTGCTGGAGCTCCTTCAGCAGTTCAAGGTCTGTGCCATTCACCCAGGTGTAAACCACGTCGATCGGCATGGGCAGACAGAGCCTAGGGCAAACCCACAAGTCCGCTAGCTTAATGTATGCTTTCCAGAACATTTGGGGAAAAGATTATAACAGAACTTATATTTGAGATTTTAAATTTAAACCAAGTGGTGGTGGTGTAGGCCTTTAATCCCAACACTTGGGAAGCAGAGGCAGGTGGATCTCAGTTCGAGGCCAGCCTGGTCTATAGAGCGAGTTCCAGGATAGCCATGGCCACACAGAGAAACCCTGTCTCAAACAAAACAAAAAACATTAAAACAAACCAACAAAAACATGTTTAAATTTAGAAATCACCACAGACAGTCAACAAAAAGGTCAGAGAGCTATGGCATACCCATTCAACAGAACCATGTGATGTCCTGGGGCCACGGCTGGGAGAGGGGTATCTTCTGGACACCATCCCTGCGAACCGCATTGTTAGGAACCCCATGAAATCTCTATCCTTTGATCCTCACAACCTCCCTGTAAAGAGACTGACACCTGTCCTGGAACTAGCTCTTGTAGACCAGGCTGCCCTCAAACTCACAGAGATCCCCCTGCCTCTGCCTCCTGTGTGCTGGGATTAAGTGTGCACCACTGTACCTTTCCTTTTTAAAGATTCTGAGGGTGGGGGGGCGCACTATCTAGATGGCTCAGCGAATTGAAAGTGCTTGCTGCACAAACCTAAGACGGAGTTCAGTCCCTGAGAAGGCAAAGAGAACTAACTCCCGGAGTTACCCCCTGACCTCCACAGGTGCACCGGGCACATCACCCCCACCCTCATACACTCATACACACACAGTAACGACAAGAGCAACAATAATCAAAGATTAATGGAGGAGAATCTGAGACAAAAGTGGTTCCTCAGAGGCCTGAGGGTCCCAGTGGAGCAGGGAGAGCCTGATCATCAGGAGTGGAGGACGGCAGTTCTGGAACTAGCCGGTCACGACAGGCGCTCCACATCGTGGAGACACTTGCTTCTCTCTACCACACACTTTAGAAATGGCTACGATGCTGAGTTCCCTGCTACGGTATGTTTTGCTACAGGAAGAAAATGTCGAGCAGACTGGGAATTATGGTGGTCTGGGAGTAGAGGACGAAGTCTTACACCTCGGTTTAGATAATTGACGGCTCACACATTCCACAAATGCACGATCAGCCGGGTCACGTGGCCAGATAAAGAGCTGGACTCAGAAGCTGACAGAGTAAAACATAGCGACATTGTTGGAGTCCAGGATGGTCTGGACCCAGCAGAGCCTCCGCCTTCCTGCTCAGATGGAAGTCGTAAATCCTGCTCCCTCTTCTCTTCCTTTGTTCCAGAGCCCTTGACCTCCTCCTAACACGTTAGATGACTATCTGCTGACTCTCCCATTGGTTACACGTGCCCTTCCTGTGGAGGTAAGCGCCAAGGAGGCAGGAGACCTCACTTTGTTTCCCAAAGCATGAGACGGTGTGGCACCTGGCAAAGAGGGCCGACCGTGTGGGTGAGACACAGGGGTGGTCCTTTTCCCCATCAACCTGCTCTTATTTTTTTTAAAGGTCTTGGAGAGAGCAGGGAAACAAGGAACATACCTAAACATAATAAAGACAGTATACAGCAAGCCAACAGCCAATATCAAACTAAATGGAGAGAAACCCCGAGCGATCCCACTGAAATCAGGAACAAGACAAGGCTGTCCACTCTCCATCTCTAGTCAGCATAGTTCTTGAGGTCCTGGCTAGAACACTAAGACACCAAAGGGAGCTCAAGGGGATCCAAATCGGAAAAGAAGTCAAACTCTCACAATTTGCTGATGATATGATGGCTTACATAAGTGATCCCCCAAAATTCTACCAAGGAACTTCTACAACTCATAAATACCTTCAGTAATGTAGCAGGATACAAGATTAACTGCCCCATCTGCAAAGCCATTCAAGCCACCGTGCCGTCCCCACTATGAATCAAGAGCCCAAAACAAGCCTTTACAACCTTTAGCTGCTTTTTGTAAGGTGTCTGATCACAGCAACGACGAAACACAGTGTCCTTCTAGTCTTTTTGCTGCCCAGGTGCACGATTAGGCTTCTGGTTGCAACTACATTTTTTTAAAATCATGGATTAATTATCTCATGGGAAAATAAATAAGAGTGACCCCACCTTTTCCTTGAAAGACATGGGCAAGCAATTGGTGGCACATGCCTGTCATTACAAAACTCTCAGGAGGCCCAAGATGGGAGGAGCCTGGGACAGCCTGGGTTATAGTGAGCCTGTCCCCCACCACAGCCCCCAAAAGATGAGGTACTTATATGCTAGATGAGTAAAAACAGGAAGTAAATGAAATAGATGTGAAGTCTGAGATGTTAAATGTCGCAGAAAATAACAGAAAAGGGGGTTAGAAACCATGTCTGTGTAGGACCATTGTCATCTGTGCCAGAGACAGCCTTAGTGAGGAACTGGCTTCGGGGAGGAATGGGGCCCAGAGGCAGAGTGTGAAAAAGGGGCTGAGAAGATGGCCTAGTAGAGAAAAGGTGGAGTGTAGAGATGGGGCAGTTTGGAAGTGGAGGAGGAGACACTGGGGAAAGGCACCCTGGTGTGCCCCAGCTTTGTCCTGAGAAGGACAGTGGTGAAGCCCAGATTGTACCTGGGGCGGTGGTGACTCTTCACACGCATCCTCCTTTCCCCGACAAAGCTGTGGGACCGTCCTTCTCAGGGCATCTGCTTGCGGACCCTCACCGTTAGGGTTAAGAACTTGCAGGAAGCTTGCACCCTTCCTTTCCCTTTAGGCACTTCCTCCCCAGTCCTCTCTTCCTCTTTAGCCTGCTCTTCTCAGAACTCACAACAAGACTCTCCCACAGCACTGGACACAGAGACACTAGTCTAGCTTCAGCTCCTTTCCCCTACCTCCTTTAACTTAACCTTTATCTACCTTTGCCTAGGGGCTTTTTACTTCTTCCTTCTGTGTCTTACTTTCACTGCTTCTCAGTCCAGCTGTGTGGAAGCTGCCTGGCTTCTTGTCCCAGGGTGTGTCCCTATGGAGTCTAGATTCCTCTGGTTTCTTTTGCCGGCCCGCCTATCTTTTCTCCTGCCCACCTGCCGTTTGGATCTTTATTAGACCATTCAGTGCCTTAGGCGGGCAAGGTGAAAGAAATACAACAAACACATCTTTACAGTTAAAAAAAAATGCAGAGCAAACAAAAGTAACACATCTTTTCACAATTAAAGTCAGATCCTGCAGCACAAACAAAAGTAACACATCTTTTCACAATTAAAGTCAGATCCCACAGCACAAACAAATGTAACTCATCTATGCCTAGCTAAAATATTATTCTACAACAGCAGGTTTCTCTGTGTCACCCTGGCTGTCCTGGAACTCACAGAGATCCGCCTGCCTCTCCTCCTGAGTGCTGGGATTAAAGGCGTGAGCCACCACCGCCTGGTTTTGAAGGGATTCTTAGTACACTGTACTTTTACTAGGTGTGCAGCACACCTTCCAGAGACAGACAGCATCTGGGCAACAGAACTCTGCCTCCTGTGCCCTGCTCTGCTGGTCATTCATTTTCTCTCCTCCATCTCCAGGCTCTCTCCCCACCACAACAATATTCAAACGCCACCCTCCCCCCCCCCCCCGCCCCAGGTTTTTCCTGTGCATGCCTTGCAATGGTTCTCAAGCAGCTACACTGAGGACTTTAAATGGAGTTTCTAAATGCACAGGTCTAAAGTGGGACCTCAGAATGCTCATTCCTAAGAGGCTCTCGGCTAGTGCTGACGCTGCCATTAGGGAGGCTATACTCTGAGAACAGCTGCCCCTGTAATTGAACTTCATGGTTCCCTTCTATAGTCCTACAGGTGAGATTAATGAATTTACCTTGTTCACCACTGTTTGCCTAATACATATTATAGTTAGATAAATAATTTGACTAGAAATTTTTTTACTATCATTATTATTACTATTACTATAATGTGTACGGATGTTTGGCCTATTTGTATGTCGATGTGCCCTCTGTGTGCCCAGGGCCTGCAGAGACTAGAAAGGGGCACTGGATCCCATGGAAATAAAGTCACAGACAAGTGTGAGCTGCCATTCGGATGCTGGAAATCAAACCCCCATCTTCTGGAAGAGTAATCGGTGCTCTTAACCACTGAGCCGCCTCTCCAGCCGCAATAACTACAATGTCTTCAGCACATGTGTGAATATCTAATATCTGACTCAGTATACCCATATACTAATTATTCAAGATCACTCTAAGTCACAGCCTCCCTAGTGGCCTCTATTCAGACTAAAATTCCTTGTTTTGGTGTGAATGTGTGTACTGCGCTGTGTTGGGTGGGAGCTTGTTTCTTTGTAGCAGTGAGGGCATGCGGTCATGTGCAGAGGGCAGGGGACAGCTCTGAGGACTCAGTTCTCACCGATCCACTGAGTTTGAGACAAGATTTGTTTCTCTGTGACTGTGTACCCCAGGCTAGCTGATCTGATTCCCCTGCCTCTGCCTCCCATCTCCACTTCGGGGTATCCTGGGATTACAGACACAATACTGCGTCTGACTCTTACATGATCTTTGGGCAACTAAACTCGAGTGGTCAGGCTTGCATGACAAGCATTTATACCCTAAAGATATAAAATAAAAATAATAATATTGAGAAAAAGAAAAAGAAACCTGCTTGAGTCAAGACAGTTTCCGAAGAAAGCGTGGGAAGGGGTGGAAGTGGGGTGCACATTCTGAAGCTTTCCTGGCAAAGCAATGTCTTATTCTTAATGGGTTTTAATAGAATCCAGAGATCCAGGTAAACGTTCAGCTGAAGAAAGCAACTCAAGTCCTAAGTCATCCACACACTGGCGCTCTTCAAATGAGCCTGTTATCACATGCCCAGCTTAACTCACGGGCTGGATTTAAAACCCAGAAAGACCGCATGATCAGCTCATGGTCATGAGTCAGTTGTTTTTCCGCCAAGCATGGTTGTGATGAGTCTGAGCCTTTAGCTCCGACCGCTAGACCATGATCTTGGTTTCCAGAGGAGAAAGAAGCCTGGGACTCAGAACAAAAGTGAAACAATTTGTATATAAACCACTAGCTAAAGGTAACCTTTAAAGTCATTTAACAGACCTTAGTTCTACGGTACCGGGGGGAGGGGGGGGGCTGTAGGGGGGAGGCGGACAAACCACAGAACTAAAATAGTTAGGATTTACACACAGTTTAATACCCACGTTTTATGCGTAATGAATGGCTGCCTGGAAATCACTAGCAGTGGGTGATCTCCATGTCTGCTTGTGACTACCACAGACACTAGGATTTCCCTTTTCTTCAGAGCAAATGACACTAATAAAAACTGCACAAAAACTAACAAGAGATTAGAAGCTTTCATTAAATATGACATCGCTCGGTGCAGTCTAAACAGGTAATAACGTTAGTCACAAGGATTTTAGTCTGCAATCCTAGCACTTGGGAGGCTGAGGCAAGATTCTGAAAGCAGGGCAAGACTGGGCTACAAGGTGAGATCTGATTCCCCAAGGCAATGGGCCCTACCCTGTCTGCGGAGTGGATGGGGGTGGAGATGGGGTGGGGAGGGGATGGGAGAGAACTGGGATTGATGTGTAAAATGATAAAAGAGAGTTTGCTTTCTGTATAAAATAAAATATCTCTGTGAGTTCAAGACCAGCCCGGTCTACAAAGCTAGTTCCAGGACAGGCTCCAAAGCCACAGAGAAACCCTGTCTCGAAAAAAAATAAATAATAATAATAATAATAATAATAATAATAATAATAATAATAATAAATAACCAAGATAAATAAATAAGCAAATTCTTTAGGGAGCTGGGTGTGGTGGTGCACATCTTTAATCCCAGCACTCAGGAGGTAGAGGATCCCTTGTCTTTGAGGCTAGCCTGGTTCACACAGCAAGTTCTAGGCCAGCCAGAGCTACCCCCTGCTCCTCCCCACCTCCCTTGCCCTGGGGTTTACAGGTATGGACCTGGCTATTTGACCCAGGTGCTGGGGATCACTCTGGGTCCTTGTGCTTGCTTGCAAGCACTTTACCAACAGATCCATCTCTAAGACCCAGAAACCGCGTTCTCTAGGCAACAACAACAGCAAAATTCACTGCGATTCTGACGATCTCTCTTATGCTCATCTTACAGCTTCGGGTTTCCATCTATCTAGCCAACCAAAGGGGAAAGGGTTTTGAAGGAAACGTCCACTCACAGGGACATGAGGGGCCAGGCATTTTCTAACAGCCTTTACAGGCAATAGTTTATATTCTCTGATGCTAAAACACAAAATCAGCCATAGTGACTTCAGGGTTAGCTGCAGCGAGGAATCTGAAAACACACAAGGAACCTCTGGGGCTTTTTCATTAAAACCCATTGACCTTTCTTGCACCTTGAACGGCCCAATCACTAAGGCAAGATTCTGCAGCATCACACCCTGGAAAACCACAGCTTGAATAGTCACGTGGATCTGCCAAATGTTAACACATTTAATAACCTTCTTACGTAATGTTAACAAACGTGACTTGGGAGATGAGGCCAAACCTAATCACAAAAGCATCATGATGCTGTTACTGTCACTGTGCTGGAAGCAAGGTCTAGACGCCCGAAAATTCAAATGTTACCATTACCAACAAATATTGTTACTTACTTTCCTTGAAATGACAAGACCATGTTCACTGACAAATAAATAAATATATGAATAAACAAAAAACAAACAGATAAATAAATCTGAGGAATCCCACTCTTGCTTGTCCTATCAAGCAACAAGAGTTACCATGAAAAAGATGTCTCGTTGATGGCCCCATCCCTTGCTTATCACTGGGAGAACTTGTCAGGACAATGCAGGAGAGCGCTCCCCGGTGGTGAGAACAGGGAAGAACTGACAGGCTGACCAGGATTATGAGTTGCCCACCCCAACATCCACCCCATCTGTGATCTCCAACCACCTGTGAAGGGACCCACGGTGGGCCGACCCAAGGCTTCAGGGTCTCCACAGCACAGAGCAACAACAGGATACTGAAGAGGAGTTTCCAGTGAGGGCCCAGCATCAATAGTGTAGCAGAAACCAGAGCCTCAAACCAAACAATGACTCTCTGCAACGAGCACTTGTAAGTAAAGATGTGCAGACAAGAGGGTTTACTGCGTGACTCGCTGTATCACACCGCAGCTTCCACGGCGAGATTTTTTTCCTTCTCTCTCTTTTCCCTCTTAAACTTTACTTATTTTCTTTTATTTTGGGAGGGAGGTTGCAAGGGCAGAGGTGGATACGAAGGGACAGGGAAATGAATGGAATGGAGATGCCTGGTGTGAAAGACACGAAGAATAAAAAGATAGAAGAATTAAAAAAAAAAAAGATGGCTAGTTGAACTTGTGACTCAGTGGCCCCATGGTTTTTACGTGAGCAAATACCATGTTGTTTGCATGAGCATCGCCTAGGACAGTGGTTCTTAGCCTTCCTAACGCTGCGACCCTTTCATACGGTTCCTCATGTTGTGGTGACCCCAACCATAAAATTGCCACTTTATAACTGTCGTTTGCTACTGTCATGAATAGTAATGTAAATATTTGACAGGCAGGATATCTGATATGCGACCCCCCCAAAGGGGTCGTGACCCACAGGTATTAAAACAATGTATCCCCGAGGATCAACATGTAACAGGCGAACACCCTTTACTGCCTTACCCTGAGCATTTACAAACAGAGCCATCCTGTCTGTTCCCTTTAAGCAATGCAGAAATGACAGGTCAGGGTGTGAGCAATCCCACACACGACTCATCGATGCATAATTTAAAAAAACAAATAAGATACAAATATTTGTTATAAAAAAAATCTTGTATTTCACAGAGCCCGAGGCCTTGGGAAGGCTGAGTGTCTGAAAAGCGCTGTTTTGAAGACCCTGCGGGATGGCTGTCCTTCGCTTTGATGACAGGCTGTCTGCCTCCCTACTCACCGCTAACACAGATACACACAACTCCATGTCTAGAGAGTCGATCTCTGTGAAAGGGACACCACGGACGGAGTAGAGACCAAAGCAAAGAGTGAAAGCCTGGGCTGGAGCTGTGCCGGCTCGGATGCCCGGCGCCTGTGTAAATACCAGGCCGCGGCAACACACCTGCTGTCTCAGGAGGTGGAGACAGGCGCTATCTATCACTGGTGAGTAACGCTGGTGTGTTCACCAGCCAGCCACACGCCAAACCGGCAAGCTCCACGTCAGTGAGACCTCGTCTCCAAAAGAATGAAAGAAAGAAAGGGAGGGAGGGAGGGAGGGAGCAGCAAAGACGTTCAGTACTGACCTCCAGCCTGTGTGCATGCGCACATGCATACACACACAGAAACACATGCACGCACACACACACACCACAGACACACATTGCTGTAATGATATAAAATGTTTTATTTGGGCTGGAGAGTTGGCTTAGCAGTTTGTTTTTTTGTTTTGTTTTGTTTTGTTTTTTGTTTGTTTGTTTTTTGTAGAACTGGGTTCGGTTCCCAGCATCCACCTCAGGCAGCACCTGTACAGACAACCACATGAAACTCCAGTTTCGGAGAATCTGTCGCCCTCTTCTGGTCTCCATGGGCACCCACATGCAACAGCCACATACAAACACATAATTAAAAACAAAATAAATATTTAAAATAAGTAATAGTTTTCTAGAGAGAAAAAAGACCTACATGATTCATTTTCTCTGTAAGAAGAGACACGGGATAAGGGGGTGATTGCTTCTATTCTGAGGCCTGGCTTATGAAAGAGAAAAATCTCCGAGGGTAAAAATAAAGAAAGCATTTCACCAGGAAGTTTCACCTCAGCCGAGGAGAACCCAGCACGGAGGCTGTGGGTACCTCAGGGGCAGCAACATGTGATGACCAGGTGCCAGCTCCAGCCCAGCAGTCACCACGGTAGTGGCTGCGTGGACAGAGTGCTGCTGCTCTGGCCAGCTCTCACAGCGGGCTGTGTAGTGGTGACCTAGCTTCCTGTGAGGGATGAAAGCTCCAGTACCTCACGGAACTGGACAGAGAAAACTAGTCCTTACAACTCAGTCTACTCGGCCCGCAAGCAAAATTCATTTTTTCTTTTCTTTTCTTTTCTTCTTTCCTTTCCTTCCTTTTCCCTTTACTTTACTTTACTTTACTTTACTTTACTTTACTTTTTTTCCCAAGACAGGGTTTCTCTGTAGTTTTGGAGCCTGTCCTGGAACTTGCTCTGTAGATCAGGCTGGTCTCGAACTCACAGAGACCCGTCTTCCTCTGTCTCCTGAGTGCTGGGATTAAAGGCGTGCGCCACCACCGTCCAGAGCATGATTATTTCTTAGAGATCAAAAATTTTCACCTACAAAATAGGGTGAACTAGATGGTTTCTACACGTGGGTGTATTTATTCTGAAATATACAAGACCATACACATGTGAACTGAGATTCCTAGAACAAAGCCACACTTCTGTTAAAGATTCTACACGGATAACTGACCGCTTAGAGCCATCTGATTACAGAGAGTTAGAACGCTGCAGATGCACAGCCAAATTCACTTGGGCTATTTTTAATATCTTTAATATCTTTTAATAGCCATTCAGTGCTCACTTGAGTGTCAGAGCTGAGGTCCTTGCCACCACCAAGTGAGAAACACTCAAATGTATTAAGAAACACTAGCTCCCACCAACCCAGAAGTTAGGAATGGCGCCATCAGAACCTGTAGCAGAGATCCCCCCAGTCTGCTGGAACCCACTTTCCTGATGTTGCCATCAAAGTTTAAGAAACACATTTATGATTGTCTTTTGCTGCATAACTACAAAGACTTCATAAACCCATTTCCACATAGGAACACGTGACTGCACAATGCGGATCCATGTTCCCAGCCACACACATTGCCTCAAAAAATAAATTATTTCTTATTCCCTTGCAGGTGAGAGACGCGTTTCGTCCTGACAGAAGCAGCCTGACCAGGTCTCTTTAAACGGCCACCATATTTAAAACAAGAAGAAATCCACGGCTTACTCTTTAAATTCAAATAACAAACTACAAAAGAACTCTCACCGATTCTGAAAGGATTTCCCAGCAATATTGTCTCTGTAGGAATCAAACAAAACGTGGTATTGATCCCGGCTCCATTCCAGAACCACCTAGAATAAAAAGAAAGAGAAAAACACCAATGCTTTCTGTGTATCAAAAACCAACAGTTCAATACAAAAGTTAGTTCACACGAGAAACTGCTGTAGAAGCCAATGAGAGATGAGCTTGAGGTGTCAGCTGTCAAGAGATCAGACAGCCTGGGTGCTGGGAGGGTATTAAGTGTTTTCCCTGTTGTTAAATACGTGAGTCTGCTGTAAGCCTTCTACCCGACTCCAGCGGCTGTGGTCGTTGACGTGGCGCCTTTTCACCCCCACCCCAACGTTAGGACCCAGCTCGTGGCTAGTGGGTTGCCTAGAAGATGCAGCAGGTGGGAGGGAGGGCACACAGCCTCACCAAGGGAAGCTCAGGTGATAAGTTTTATCTTCCCTCCCTGTGTTGGCTCACACCAGAATATCCAACTTCGCCAATTTCAGGGCGCTCTGATGTATTAGTAAAACAATCCCTTCCCCCCCCCCCCGCCCCCCAGTTCAATCCAGCCGCTCACTCCCTTCTCTGCCCTAAGGAATTTGTATCTTGACTGCTGACTTGGAAATTACCGCCACTGTCTGCAGTACTCCATGCCTTACTGTTAGCTTTGTTGTCTTTATCTTTAAAAAAATATTATTTCTTTTTTCCTGCATGTATGTCTGCACACCACATGCATGTAGAGCCTGTGGAGGCCAGGAAAGGACATCAGATCCCTTGTGCCCGGAGTCACAGACAGTTGTAAGCTGTTACATGGGTGCTGGGAACCGAACCTAGGTCCCCTGGAAGAATGTTGCGCCACCGCTACAGTCCCAGCCTTGTTCCTCATTTTACCTTTTCTCCTGTGCTAGCCAGGCGTGTTAGACAGCTTACTAAACGGGGCACAGCTTCTGAAACCTTCATGATTGTAATGGCGAGATACTTACAATATTATAGGGCACTAACGCAAATTAAAACCTGATACGGAGGGGCTGGAGACACGACTCAACTGTTAAAAGAACTGGCTGCTCTTACAGATTACCAGGGTTCAATTCCCAGCACCCCACATGGCAGCTGCCTATAACTACAGTTTCAAGGGATTCAACACCTGCACACAAAACACCAGTGCACATAAAAGAAATTTAAATAAAAACTAAAAACAAACAGACCAGTTGAAGTTGTCCTAAAAAAAATTATATGAAAATTAATGTCACTCCAGATAAAATGCTAGATTTGCCACTTGAAGCTTTTTCTTCAGACACCGCCCCTAAACCAGCAGTTCTCAACCTGTGGACTATGACCCCTTTTTTTGGGGGTCATATTTACATCACAGTTCATAACAGTAGCAACGTTACAGTTATGAAGTAGCAATGGAATAACCTTAGGGTTGGGGTCACCACCACATGAGGAACTGTGTTAAGGGTCACAGCGTTAGGAAGGTTGAGAACCACTGGCCTGGACCAGTTTCCTCAGGATGCTTTTCTCTGCCATCAGGGAGACTGGTTGGTAAAGTCTGAGATTAGGTGAACTACGATACTGTTTATAAAAATAATCTCTGACATACCGTCGTACAATGTTACTACTTTTTAGAAGTATAAATGCCATTAGAAGGGGGCTTGTTTTAACAGGTAGAAATGTTTCTGCATGTGTGTGTGGTGTGTGGTGCGTGTACACATCTGTGTAAACACATGTGGAGGTCAATGATCAACACGGGATATCTCCCTCAGCTCTCTCTGTCCTAAGCTTTTGAGGCAGAGTCTCTCATCAGGCCTGGAGCCTGCCTATTCTGCTGGACTGGACAGCCGCCCAGCTCCGGGGTCCACCTGTCTCCGTCTCTCTCCAGCCCTGGGACTGGAGAACCACACTTCTACACTCATCTTTAACGCAGGTGCAGAATGGCAAGAGAGCTCAGTCTCGGGCTTCTGAAGTGAGCACTGCGCTGGCTGAGCCATCGCCCTGCGCCCTGCGTTTTCCTCTTCTAGGGTTCTTCTTGAATAATCACGGCATACATAATCAGTTGCTCGGCGACTTTTACAAGATGGCAACCAAAGCAAATCTGCATCTCACTGAGTCTCTGTGACATGATGGCAGCTGTGATGCCGCAGGCACCCCTCCCTCTTGGCCATAGGGCTGAGCTGGTGTCACCTGACACTGGCTTTGCCCAGGCTGCTCCCTCAGATTTATCTGCAGCTGGCTTGTAAAATATGCTAATGAATACAGCCATTCACCACTTCTGAGGCTGATGCTTGCCTAACACACCAGGCATCCAGTGACCCAGAACTATTTCCCTGACATAGCTGGAAATGGCCACGATTACACAAGAAGTGTGCGCTCTTATTGTCCCTGCCATGACTAAAATTCTCAGATGAGGTAGACGACTGACTCCCGAAGGTTGTCCTCTGTTCTCCATACACACGGCATGGCACACATGCATGTATACACAACACACACAATAAAAATGTACTTTAAAATTAATGAAAAATGAGGGTACAGTTCTTCATCAAAGGAAGTCAGGACAGGAACTGGAGCAGGGCAGGAACCTGGAGGCAGGGGCTGATGCAGAGGCCATGGAGGAGTGCTGCTTACTGGCCTGCTTCCATGGCTCCGTCAACCTGCTTCCTTTCCGCTTTTCTGTTTGATTTTAAATTATAGAGCTTTCTGCTTGATCACAGAACGCGGCTCCCTCCGTCCTGATGAGACTTAGTCTGTAGGACGTCTCTAAGATCCTTTCTTCCCGTCCAATGTGCTGCATGCATGAATCACCCCCGAGCTGACAGATCACCCGCTACAGACGCCACCATCTGCACCACAAGACTGGAACAAACTGTCCCGAGACAGAGAAATGAAGAAAGGATCCCGGGGAGATGCATCATCTATTACAAACACTGGTTTGCTACATTCTAGAGGGAATGACGGAAGACCTCTACACGGTGATTATAAAAGGGCAAGGCACGTTAATAAAGTACTTGCCCCTCGGCTGGCCCATTAACGCAACACAGCACACCAGGGCTATCCTCAGAGCTTTTCTGCTGTCTGGGGAACATCAATGACAATGACAAGCATCATCTGAGAGAGCCGGCCTCTCACTTCTGCCTACGTGGGCGTCACAGCCAGAAGAGCTCCCCAAAGCGGACATACGGCATTTAATTAGTGTTTATTGGATGCTTGCCATGGGCACTTTGCAAGGTGCCTCGTGGACATCTGACGCCTCATTTAACCCACCTGTCCTCACTAGGCTCAGTCACAGTCAGTGTCTTGGTTAGGGTTTCTATTGCCGTGTCGGAACACCATAACCAAAGCAAGTCGGGGAGGAAAGGATTTACACTTCGGCAGCACTGTTCATCACCAGAGGAAGTCAGGGCAGGAACTCAAGCAGGGCAGGAACCTGGAGGCAGGAGCTGATGCAGAGGCCATGGAGGGGAGCTGCTAGCTGGCTGGCTCAGTCGAGAACCCAGGACCAGCAGCCCAGGGATAGAAGGCACCACCCACAAATGGGTGAGCCCTCTGCATCAATCACTAATTAAGAAAACGCCTCATGGCCAGATCTCCTGGAGGCATTTTCTCAGTTGAGGTTCTCTACTCTCTGACGACTCTAGCGTGTGTCAAGTTGACACAAAACCAGCCAGCACAATCAGTAAACGGGAAGAAAAAAAAAAAAAGCTTTGATGCTCACAGCGGTCCTTCAGCAGGGGCTCACAGAACATCTGCCACTAGGGGCGGGGACGCCAGCCCCACAATTTTACTTACACTTGTGGATCAAGATGTTGGCGGAGGGGCTGGGCGGCAAACAGACAACAGACGGCTGGGCCCCTAAGCGTTCCCGTTCTACCCACTTCTCTACGCCCTTCCTCCAGCCTAGTCCAAGACTCCCGCAGACTACTCTGCCCACAGCCGCGCATACGCAGGGTTTCTCTGTTCCTGTGCCGCACTACCAGTTTTTCTGTCAGGAGGAGGAGGAGGATATCATCATTTAGCGGTATCCCTGGGCCTCAGTTACTAAAAGCCGGCACACAACGACCTTTAAGGGTACCAGGTGCAGGGGGAAAGTCACCACAATGACACCAGTCACCTCTAATCAGCTCCGTCTTCCTTTCTACCTCCCGCCACAAGGGCCTTGGTGCCTTCTGTGTACGGCAGGGGCACAAATTCCCCAGCATGTACCTCGATGACAGAGGACAACTTGAAGGGATCAGGAATCTGTTCTCTATGTCTACCACATGGGTCTTGGGACTCAAATGCCGTCACCAGACTTGGTGACTGGCACCTTTACTCACTGGCCCCTTTATTTGCCCTTTCGATTATTCTCCCGATGTCCAGGCCTTTGACTCTGCTTCTTTGGGAAGTGGTAGTTTCTCAACATCAGCGCCATTAGCATGGGAATTGCTGTGGGGATTGTCCTATAGATTAACAGAATTCCTTGGCCTCGACACATTAAAGCCAACAGCACCACTTCATTCCATGCCCAGCTAGGACGACCTAAAATGTCTCCGGATGTTGTGAAACATCCCCTGAAGGAAAGATCACCACCATCAGAAACAGCCCTGGCCTCCTCTGTCCCCTGCTTGAGTGCTTCTGGTCCTCCGTTGGGCTCACACAGCATCAAGAAAGCCACCCTGACCTAGACCACGGACGAATCTGTTCTCGCTGCTGGTGTCTCCCACCACGCCCTCTACATCTTTGCAGAAGGCCAGCAGTGGCGATGAAGTGGCATTTAGTGCCCCACTGTACCGGCTCCTTCTCAGCAGGAACCATGTCTCCTTGACTGCTGTGCCCCCAGGGGCCTGGTTAAGCATTTCCTAACAGAATGAATGAACCAGGCATCCTGTGGGGGGCAGAGAAGTTTTAAGGTTTCAGAGATGCTATCTCTGACCTCAGGTTGCTAAGTACAAAATGAGAAGTTAAGTTTTATCACCTGAGCAAGCTAGCTGCCCTGAGAAGCTGCTGAGGGCATAAAAATACGCATTTCTTCTGAAGGACCAAATCCAAGAAACCACATTCCAGGGCCAAGTAAGTCATGGACCAAAAGACCAAAGTCCCTAGAGAGTGGAGGGAAATTCATCCCCATAAGGGCGCAGAGGCCGAGAGCCCAGAGGTAGCAGCTGGCCTTCTGTATCTGCTGCTCCACCTTATCCAAGGACTAGGACAGAAATCATTCCCAACCTCCCCAACCCAGGGAAAAAGACTCAGGGGTCAGTCACCAACATCAACACAGCTCTGTTCAACACAACACTGTTCAAAGCCACCCCTGCCGTGCATCTGAGATATGCAAAGGGCTGTCAGCCCTCTGTTCTCAGGGGGAGGTGGGAGTCCATACTTGGGAATCAACTCACACTCCCCAGTTGGAGCCAAAGGTGGGTGTGCTGTGTAGCAGACGTGGGTCACACACAGGACAGAACCAGAGAATCACCCCAATACGCATTCCACGTACACACCCTGAAAGTCAGAGGCTAAGACCTCCAGAGGCTATGAGAGGAGTCAGCAGCCCATCTAAAGGAAAGTGGCCTGGGTTTGGTCTCAATAGGGATGCCTAAGTGTCTGCTCTAAGCGTGGTTGTCGGCGTGGTCTTGGAAGGATGCCCTTTAGGTCTCTGACAGTTGCCAAACCTGAGGTCTTCACACGTACATGGGAAGGGCCTCCTGCCCTCTGCATACTCCCTCACCGGGTTAGCAAAAAGAGGGGCCCACAAACCCACCTCTCTCCTTCATTTTGGTCTTGCTGTCTATTGCAGGTCTAGCTAGGGGAGCCACAAAGCCTCCACCTAGGCTCTGGAACCTGCTACTCCCTGAGACTGGTCACCTTAATGCTAGTTCCAGGACAGGCTCCAAAGCTACAGAGAATACCTGTCTCGAAAAACCAAAAAAAAAAAAAAAAAAAAAAAAAAAAACCCACAAACTTCATAGATACTTTCCACAGAGACAGCCCGTGATTGCATCTACACGATAGAGGGCAAACAGTTATCACGGGCGAAGACCGAGGAAAGGAAATGGGTTTGAACTGAAGCTGGTATCTCTGACATCTGTAGCTCTGGCCGACCTCTGATAACAGTGTGGTAACTGTTCTCTGGAGTAGCCGGCTCAGATCACGTGACTCGGCTGTGACTCCCGGGCCTGCCCGGCTCTGCAGACACTAGGGTGGCTGACGTGGGTATAATAAAGGCACTGGGCCCCAGGGCAAGGCAGGCAGCTCCTTGTCAGAGGGTGCTTCCCCACTGACAAAGGCTCTACAGCAACTAGCGGGGGCGGAGGGAGGGGGCACAGCAGAGAAGTTGGAGGCCACACCTGTTTGGGGCAGGCTGCCTGATGGAGCTGAAGACAGGACAAGGAGAATTTATGACATCATTCAAGCACCTTGATCCAACACACCAGAGGTTTAGCTTGTCCAGTTACGTCAGCTACCAATTTCATTTAAAAAAAAAAAAAAAAAAAAAAAAAAAAAAAAACCGGTCTGAGCTGGGATCTGTCACTTGCAACCCAGGACTCTGGATGACAATCAGTACCCATTGCCAATGACCAGGGATTCAAAATGCAAAGGGATGACACTTTCAACATTAGCAGGCCTTGGCTCAGCTACTCCAAAAGGTCTTACTGTCCAAAGCATCCTCTCCTTCCCTCTGCCCACAGGCCTGCTCCTATATGAGGCCACCCGAAAGCTTGTGCGTCATGCAAAGGTCTCCGGGGCCCCTCTGAAATAGCTCAACAGTGGCTTTTCTTCTTTAAACTAAGCCGTTACTGTGTACAGATTCACACGCTGAATTCCCTCTTCTCTCACACTATGACGTGGCTCTTATGTGTGCGGTGGGGCCTCATCTCCCCAGCCTGAGCGGCCCCTACTACTCACAGCCTATCAGCAGGCCTCAGGTTTCTAGAAAGACTTCCGAGAACAAAAACGAGTTTCAGAACATGAAACGGACAAGTTACACATATGAATCATGTTTGAAAATATAGAGTAACCACACATTGATCAGAGTAAGTAACTTACCCTCACTGAAAATGAGGTTAAAAGGATGCAAGGCAAAAAAATCACCCTCCACCCATCCGTCCGTCCATCCATCTGTCCGTCCGTCCATCCATCCATTCAACCTCTCACCCATCCGTCCGTCCATCCACCCAATCACCCATCCGTCCGTCCATCCATCCGTCCGTCCGTCCATCCACCCATCCATTCAACCTCTCATCCATCTGTCTGTCCATCCATCCATTCAACCTCTCATCCATCTGTCCGTCCATCCATCCATTCAACCTCTCATCCATCCATTCAACCTCTCATCCATCCGTCCGTCCATCCATCCAACCATCTGTGCCTCAGAATTTACTTGGCACCTTCTGGTTAATAAACATTTTCCACTAACCAAGAGTTGAGCCGTGACTGAGACATAGTCTCTGCTTTACCAATCAACTAGGCTCTGACAGCAGTGTCCCCCAAAGAGAGACTTTTTAAAGAAAGTTCTCCATTGCACAAATTCCATTAATATTATAGTTCATGCTTCCTTCAAATTCACAGAGATTCACCTGCCTCTGCCCCCCGAGTGCTGGGACAAGTGCTGGGATTGAAGGCATGCGCCACCTTAGCCCAGTTTCTTTTTTATTTAGTGCTCTCTCTGTGTGCGTGTGTGCGTGTGTGTGCGTGTGCGTGTATGTGTGTGTGTGTAACGCAAAGGAGTTACTTCTCTCCTTCAGCTCTTACACGAGTTCAAGGGATCCAGCTCAGGGACTACCTCTTGAGCCACACTGCCAACCAGTTCAGGTTTCTTGTGTGAACCTCCCAATAAAAGTATATTTTTGAACATTAAAATGGAAGGGAGGGAGGGACCTTCAACATGTTGGCCAGTAGTTTTGAAACCATTTTGTCGTTTTAGCTGCTTCTGTTGTGTAAGACAGGCTCTCACTCCATAGCCCTGGCTGGCCGGCAACTTATAATATAGATCAGGCTGGCCTCAAATTCAAAAGATTCACCTGCCTCTGTCTGTCAAGTGCTGGTATTAAAGGTACACACAACCATTCCTAGCAAAATAATTACTTTTTAATAAAACCCCTGATATAAAAATAAATAATAAATAAATAAGTGAGAGGGGCCCCCACCCACAGGATCAGCTGCGAGTAACTCATTTTGAGCATGGCTGAGAATTAGTTTGTGCAGGCCAGGGACCCTCGGATGGGTCTCTTTCAGGTCACCTTTTATCATTTATTTATCTATCTATCTATCTGTCTGTCTGTCTGTCTGTCTGTCTGTCTATCTATCTACCTACCTACTTATTTTGCCTCTGACCAAGAACACACTAGAAACCCACAGTTTAATCAGGACACCGACCAAGAACAAACATGGCCACACACACTTCTTTCCTGAAACTGGACCAGTTAAGAAACCAGTCACAGAGGCAACTTGAGCTGAACCCGGTTTTTCAATCCTCTTTGCCATGGAAAAGGAGTACTTCTCGTTAATACAAAAACACGACCCTAAACAGGGAGGTGAGGGGGGCATTCTTGTCAGTAGGCGCAGACAGACTTCAACTGAGATGACTTTCTTATGTGAGTTAATTTTGTTTTGTTCCAAGAAAGTGATATAGTCCCAAGTAAGACAAGGGGCACACACACACCCACGTCCCGGTGATCTACAAACACCTACGTTCTGGTAGTCTACAAACACCCGTTTTTCTTTTGTCCCTCGCTTGGTGGCATACTGACCTCTCTTGAACTCATTTGGTGGTAAGAACCTGACCTAACTAACTGGCGAGAGGCTATTTATAGGCAGAATTTTTCCCCGTGGAATATAAATATTCACGCTCTTCACCTTAGAGAGTGCGGGTATTTGACGGGAAGATAAGGGTAGTTGTGGAAGGTTCAGGAAGGGGTGAGTACATGTGCATATCAAGGATGGGCCTGGGATACAATCTCACCTCAAGAGCACGGCTTAAGACCCATAACAGCAACTGTAATAAGAACAAACGCTAACGCTAAAGCCAGAAAGTCTCCCCTTTCCTTTGAGTCAAAGTCTCACCATGTATGTAGCCCAGGCTAACCTCGAACGCTCAGCCCTCCTGCCTGTCTCCTGGGCGCTAATACCACAGTCGCGTTGTACCGTACAGAGCACACGAAAACATTTCTGAACCCAGGGCACAGCTGATCTAGATTCCTTAAAGGACTCTTAAGGACAGTCTGGTGCTCTGACTTAGAAGGAACTCAGCTCAGACCCACGTGGCTTACAACAAGCTCTTCCCAGCTCCCCTCAGCCACTGCAGTGACTGGCCCTGTCCCAAGGAGACTTGGGACAAAAGGCTAAACGCAGGGCTTGTGAGCGAACAAGGTTCTCTCAGCACAAGTACCTCTTACAAAGTCCTTGCTGGCATCCTGGCTCCCCTAAGCTCATCTCTCTCTCTCTCTCTCTCTCTCTCTCTCTCTCTCTCTCTCTCTCTCTCTCTCTCTCTCTCTCTACCACACATGCCCCCCACTCCAGCCTCCCCTCAGGGCAGGTTCCCTCTACAGGCCTTGTTTAGTCTACCACTTTCTCCCCCAGCTCTGGACTCTTCCAGACGCCTCTCCGGATGCACTCTCCCTCAAAGCGACAATAATGACCTCTTCAGCAGACCGTGGCGACGTCCCGTCATTTCCTTCAGACCAGGACCTCCGCTAGGAGGGCCCACCCTCTGGACTGCCACCTTTGGGTCCAGTTGTGTTTCTATTTTATCAGAATTCCCAAGGGTTTTCCGGAAGTACTTGGCTAGACTTACAGGGGAAAACAAGTTACTTAGTAGATCCCTCCTTTGACTATACTTTTCCTCAAAATCTGAACCAGTGTTCAAACAGCTTACAACAACCCAGGGTTGGGGAGACAGCTTACTCATTACGGTGTTTGCCCAACAGGCAAAAAGCCCTGGTTTAGATATACTGGGTGTGGTGTTGCACAACTACAATCCCAGCACTTGGGTGGCTGAAGCCAGCGGACAGAAAGAAGTTCAAGGTCACTTGGGAGGCAGAGGCAGGTGGATTTCTGTGAGTTAGAGGCCAGTTTGGTCTACAAGAGCTAGTTCCAGGACAGCCTCCAAAGCTACAGAGAAACTCTGAAGTTTTCATTTCCTTTATTTATGTTATGTGCGTGCATGTGGGGTACACGCGTGTCACCTGTACACGTGTGCTTGTGCTTCTCTCTCCATGGTTCCCAGGGATCAATCTCAGGGTGCCCTTATCCATCCCCTAAGACATCTCATTAAGGTCACCTCCTTTCCTTCTGCTGCTGGGGACTGAACCTGTGACCTGCTGCATCGGAGGCAAGCGCTTTACCCCTGTACTTCACCCCCAGTCTCAATGGCTTCTTGGTTTCTCAAGCAGCCCACACTTATCTGATCTGGGAAAAGAAATCTAACCCCTCTCAGTCTCCCCCTTCAAAATACAGACGGGAATATCTTATCAGGGTCGCCAGTGGGAATTAAATGTGTGAAGCCCGTCCTTCTGTTGACAGCACGTGACATTACTGAACCATCATAGCTAATGTCACTCAATGTTATCAATTATTTTGTCTCAGTCTCTGAAATATTATTTTGAAACGGAACTTTGATTATATATGTAGCAACCACTTGTTAACTAATTATAATGTATATAAGGGTTAAAAACATCATCGTTAAATTACGAGTTCATTATTCCCCCTCTAGTGTTAGAGGCAATGTGGGTATTTTTTTAAAAAAAATTGTGTGAGTGTGTGTGTGTGTGTGTGTGAGTGTGTGAAGATCCCCTGGAGCTGGAGTTCCAGGTGGTGTGAGTAGCCTCAGTTTGAGTGCTGGGGTCCAAACTCCAGTCTACTAGAGGAGCCCTACACTTTTGAACTGCTGAGATAGCTCTCCAGCCTCTGCCCCCACCCTGTGTGTTTGAGAGGAGATCACATTGTTAGCCTCCAACTCCTTGCATACCTGAGGCTCTCTGCCCCCCACCACCACCCAGGGTTTCTCTGTGGCTTTGGAGCCTGTCCTGGAACTAGCTCTTAAAGACCAGGCTGGCCTTGAACTCACAGAGACCCCCGTGCGTCTGCCTCCCCAAGTGACCTTGAACTTCTTCCAAGTGCTGGGATTAAAGGCCTGCACCGTGAATTAGCTGTGTTAACTTCTGCAAATACCTCAGCTGTGTAACCTGTAAGGTGGGTAAAATAATACAGTCCAAATCAGGTGACACTGTGGAGACTAAATTAGTATGCAAAGCAGTCAAGAGAACGCCCCTAGTAAAGACTACTTTCGCTATTATCATGATTAAAGCTGGAACAATCCAGGTACAGTCTACCAAGCCCTCCAGCCTCTCCGCTGCTCTGCGTGAGCACAGCACCGGACCAGCAATCACTGTTGTTGTGTGACCTTCTAACACTCCTCATTTCTCTTACTTAACCTACACTTTAAGGTCTGCGCCCACAAGCCAGGCATTGTGGCATATACCTTTAACCTCCAGACACAGAGGCAGGTGGATCTCTGTGAGTGCAAGGCCAGCCTGGTCTACATAGGGAGCTCCAGGCCAGCCACGGGCTACATGGTGAGACATTATCTCAAAATAAAATAAAACGAAAATTTATGGGGACTTCAAGGTTGTAACAAATGTATTTTACACTATGGTTAATAAACCGCTCACTCAGGATTAACCAGGTTAAAAACATAACCCAGTGACCTCAGCATTCGGGAGAGCTAAGTCAAGAAAACTGCAAACTTCTGGCTAGCCGGAGCAATTTAGTTGAGACTATTTTAAAAACAAAGTCGCCCCAAAGCAGTAAGACACTATCGATGAAACAAAGACAGAGTAGGAGAGAGTGCAATATTAAGAAAATACCCCACACTTACAAGCCTGGGATATTCGCATTCCCACCTGTAAGACTATTTTTCCCCGTTGGTCCTGTAACCACTAAAAACACACCTAGCCACATTCCATATAATTCAGCCAGTCACTAAACACATGCTTAGTCCGCAGACAGTGGCGGTGCCAGGCACTGGGCTTCCGCTAGAGTCACCGCATTTAAGCCGAGAACCACCTCCTCTACAGACCTTACAGTCCAGTGTGGCTGCGGACGGCACGCACGTGTATCGCGGCGTTTTACAAAACCACTCTGATCATTTTAGAACCCTTTAAACCTCTTACTAAAATATAAACGAATGCGTAAAATTGGGAGACACATTTCAAGGCCATTCGCAAACACAACTTTTCTTCCTGTTTCCAGAAGCAGTGTTTTGTTTGAATCACACCCACGTGCTCACCCATTTCTCACACGCTCGTCACCCTGTGCACACCGAAGATAGAGTACCATACCAGGCTGCCAAGAATGAAATTACTGTGAAGTTTAAAACAAAGAGGAATGTCTATTTTCAGTCCAAAGACGTCCAAGGTATGTCTCCAAAGGAGCACAAAATCCTCTTACCCTGGTGCTACCCACCTCCCAAACCGGTTGCCTGTACCCTTTGAATAGTTTACAATCTAACCAAACTGCTTTACTGCACATAAACTAAGCGCAGGTCTCGGCCACAGACAGACTAGCGCCCTGATCTAAAAAGTATTATTATGCCCCGTGACGCAAGAGCCTGTGCTGGCTCCCAAGAGGCCCCAAGAGGGAGCCCAAGGTCGGCAATTTTAGTCACCTGACGGAGGACCCTACCCTCAGCTGATCTAGATAAGTACTTGGTGCCTCCCAACAGCGTGAGCGGTCTTACTAGTTAAGGCCTCCACCTGCTGACACACAGCTGTTCAATACAGCACAAAATGAAAAGGGGGGGGGGTAAGAAAAAAAAATCTCCCTTCATGCTGCAAAATTCACAAGCAAAACTGCACGTGCCTCTTAAAGTCTGAAATCCAGAAGAAACCGGATTAAGAAGATAAGGTGTTTTGCCAAAGGTGAAAGATTAATAGGGTGGCACCGGAGGACTGGGTCTGAAGTGGGACCAAGGCTCGAAGGGTCGCGACAGAGGAAAAAAAAAATACAAACTGCATATCCTGGAAGGGAGTTTCAGCGGCGCAAGGCCTGCGAGCCGAAGTCAAATGACTGGAGGGCTCTTGGGGACAGCCCGGGGAAGGAAGGGAACTGGCACCCCGGAGCACGGGAAGCCCCGGAGACCCAGTGCAGCTACCGCAGCCGAGCCTGGGAGAAGATGCTGCCGGCGGCCGGGGCGGGTGGGCTGCATGCTGGTCCCCAGGCTGCAGCGAGGATGGGGGACGCCTGCAGCGCGCGGGGCTCGGCCGGGGAAAAGGGCTGCGCACGCGGCTGCGGGGCTCGGGCTCCGCGACTCACCTCTCCGAACTGGAAAGCCGAGACGATGGTGACAACGACGCCCACGAAGCAGACGTAGAGCCCATACCTGTGGGAGAGGCAGGTATAGGTCTGTCTCTGCAGGAGCTTGAGCAGCATCACCCCGGCCCCGCCACCCTACGCCGGCAGGAGCCCGCGCCTGGCCGCCGCCGTCTCAGCGAGCCGCCATTCACCGGCGCGCTTGGCTCGCAGCCCCCGGGTCGCCGCGCATGGTCGCTCCGGCGACCGACAGCCCGCTGGGCTCCACGCCGTGGCCGCCGCTTCCGGGAGCCCGGAGCCCACGCCCTCGGCGCGGCGGAGGCGGACCCGAGGCCCGCAAGGCGGCGAGCGCCGCCCGGGGTTGGCCTCCGAGAGGCGGCGGCGATCGCGGCGGCGGCGGCGGCGGATCGCCAGCGCCACCTGGTGGGCGGAGGGAAGCAAGGGCAGGCGCGCGCCCTGCCGCCTGCGCGTGCGCGGCGGGCTCTGTCTTGGGGCCCCTGAAGAACCCTGCTTGACAGTGCCACCGGGTCAAAAAGCACAGCTTCTATCTAAAGTTTAGACTTGAGACAAATGTGAGTGGCCGTGGTTAGGGAACACATTCAGCTTGCTCCCAAATGACAGTCTACTCTGTGTGTTCTTACACGAGGTTTTGTTAGTTATTAAAAAACGCGAGAGTCACTAATCAAGGCATTTGCCAAATACGTTTTTGAGGCCACAGGTTAGGCTGGCTGCGGCAAAGCAGAGAAAATTCTAACGGGTTTAAACACTACCTGATGCCTTAGCTTTGGATAGGTGATTTGTTATGAATAGTTTATTTTTATTTTAACTATATTTAGGTGTGTGTGTGTACTCCTGTGTGCGTGGGGTGAGGGTCAGTTGTTTCTGTCCTTCTACTCCATAGCTTCAGGGAACTGAACCCAGGTAGTCAGGCTTTGAAGCAAGCAGCAAGCACCTTACCCTCCTGGGTCATTCCCTCAAATACAACTGAAAAGTTGTATAGTCACAAGAGAGTTGGAGAGAGAGAGCTAGAGCGAGAGCGAGCGAGCGAGCGAGAGAGAGAGAGAGGCTTTCAAAAGAACCAAAAGTATCCCAAGATAATTTGGCTCTGGTCTGCAGTGATCGTGACTGCCCATGAACACAAAGGCCTGCAATTTTGGTTTTGTGGAATCTCTACCACAGGTGCTGCTTTTTATGGGAACTATAACTCATGGGAACTATAATTCATGGGAACTATAATTCATGGGAACTATAACTCATGGGAACTGTACCCCATGAATATTTGTGTACACAGGACTTTATCTGAACCGGGATATGACTCAGTAGCAGAGTGATTGCCTCACATGGAGGAGGACCTGTGTTCATTCCCAGCACCAAAAAGAAATGGACTGAACCAAACAATAAAATACTTTTCTGTAGGGCTGGAGAGATGGCTCAGCGGTTAAGAGCATTGCCTGCTCTTCCAAAGGTCCTGAGTTCAATTCCCAGCAACCACATGGTGGCTCACAACCATCTGAAATGAGATCTGGTGCCCTCTTCTGGCCTACAGGCAGACACACAAGACAGAATATTGTATACATAATAAATAAATAAATATTTAAAAAAATACTTTTCTGTACTTAACTAGGAAACCACGAGTTTCACAGGGCACTTAGTGAAGGAACCCCAGCCCTGCCCCCCCCCCTTAGACACCATCATATTGTTTGAGAAAACTTTCGGGCTAATAATTTGAACTTTGCTCATTTACTATATATGAAATGAAAAATGCTGAACCACGCATGGGCAGCCCGTGTATGGCCGTTCTGTTAGACTTGTCCATATTGGGTCTCATGGTCTAAGTCGATGAGGACGACTGACCAGATCACTTCCTCAAGAGGACACCAGATCTCATTACAGATGGTTGTGAGCCACCACCTGTTGTTGGGAATTGAACTCGGGACCTTTGGAAGAGCAGGCAGTGCTGAGCCATCTCTCCAGCCCCATTCACTATGTATACATACGTGTACGTGTGTATAAATACACACGTAGTTAGTGCTTGGTGCCTGGGTTGTGAAATAATCTTTTTGTATGCTGCGAAGATGTGTCTTTGCCAAGGCACCTTCTGGTTGGATTAATAAAGAGTTGAGTGGCCAATAGCTGGACGGGAAGAGGTTAGGCGGGACTTCTGAGTAAAGAGATGAATCTAGGAGAGACACCAGAGAGGGCCGAGAGGAAGGAGGACATGCAGGGGAAGTAAAGCTACGAGCTACATGGCTTTCTCGTTTGCCTTTGTAAGTTCCATTCTTTTCCTCCGTTTGTTCTGACGTTCTTGACTGTTTCTCAAACTTGATACTCCGGTCGCCTCTTTGCCTAGTATTTTTGTTTTGCGGCGCCAGGAGGACTGACCGCGGGGCCTCCTGCGTTGGTTCTTATAAACCCCAAAGTATAGATTTCCCTGTACGCACTAATTGTATTGTAGCTCGCAGAGACTGGTATGGAGTACAGCTTCTCCATGAGAGTCGGTGCTGCTTCAGGCCTGGGGCACCTGGGGCAAGGGGAAGGCTGGCAGGGGAGGTCAGCAAACCCGTTCCATGATGGCAAGGTCGCAAGATGCTTTCTGGCATCTGTGGTTGGGACAGATCACCACTGCCGTTCTCACAGGCTTGCACACCGACTCACCACGCAGCTGGAGGAAGAAGAAAAGCCACACACCAGATAGAATCACGAGGAAGCGGCTGCCCTGTTTCTGCAATGTGCCTTCATTGCCCTCTGCTGGCCAAATTTAACATGACACCCGCGGCCCAGGCGATCACCGTTAACACACCAGAGGTACAAATTTGGAACAGAAAATTGGTTTCTGGCCCAACACTGAAGGCAGTTCTGGCCTATACAATTAGAACTTGTCTAAACAAACAAACATCCCGTTTTCCCTCACAGAGTACTAAACAAAGAAAACGTGTGACCTCAAAGCCTGTGCTAAACCGCCTGCAGCATAAGTTCTGCAACATCCGGGTGTCCACCCCAGTTAAATTCTGAAACCAACACGGTGACAGAGCCCAACACTGGGCTCTCTACTTAGATGCCAGTCAAACCCTCAGGTTTCTCAGTGTACGGGCACGGTACAAACCGGAGTTCTCACGGTTCGCGCAACGCCATCTCCCCAGGTTCAGTTCATTTGCTTCAGCGGCTCACAGAATTCAGAGAATAACCTACATTGCTGCTTCATTATAGCGAGCGCTCCCAAGGCTACAGATTGCCCGTGTGTGCCCACTGCTTTTTGTCTACTAGACAGAGACGAGAGTCACCTGGGAAGAGGGACCTCCGTTGAAAATGCTTTGAAACATCGGGTCGGCTTGTGAGCACGTCTGCAGGGCAGTTTCATCGACGGAGAAGGGTCCCGAACAGTGTGGGTTCCCAGTGTGGGTGGTAGGGACCGAACTCTGACCCCTTTCAAGAGCAGTAGGTGCTCTTACCCTCTGAACCATGTCTCCAGCACCCCCCACATTCCAAAATTGCATTTTATTTTGGAAATGGAAGGCAAGCAGTTACGGCCTGATGTTCTTATTGTTTTCTCAGCCCTCTTCAAGTTTTTTTTTAAAGAGCATCTCTCTCTCTCTCTCTCTCTCTCTCTCTCTCTCTCTCTCTCTCTCTCTCTCACACACACACACACACACACACACACACACACACATTTGTACATTTGTACCTGAGCACACATGGAACATTTGTGGGAATCATTTTGCTCTCTCTTCCACGTGGTCTCTGGGATCGAACTTGGTTTTCAGTCTTGGTGGTGAGCACTTTACCCCCCTGAGCCACCTCCCGGGCCCTGGGCTCTTCTCCAGCGTGGTTCACTGCTTATGGACTACCAAGAGAAGAGGGCTAGCAGGGTCTTTCTTCGCTATGTGTGGAGTCTGTGGTCTGTGCCTCTTATAAGATATAGATATAGACACAGAACCTCTTATGGGACACAAATAGGCGGATAAATCAGTGTGGTCTTTATAAATGATAGCATCATACCGTAGGATTTCCGTAGATAACTACAACTGAACATGAATTTTTACCTATTAGAAAAACCCTATGCATGACTCTTAAAGTCAGTAAAGATTTGAGGTTAGCCAAATTGAGAAACTCAAGTCATATGGCTTCCTGTATGTGTGACTTAATGTAGAAACTAGGCAGGAAAAGAACTGACCTCTTAGAACCTACGGTTCTCGTATTCACTGTCAACGTGGAAATCCCCAGATTTCTCAGAAAGACTTTCTACTAGCTTTAATAAAACCAATTGCCAGAAATTATTATGAAACTAAGGAAATATCGGATGTTACTACCCTAAATGCCCTAAGTGACAATGACCTGGGCGATTGAGTTTTCATTACAGTGGTCACTAAGGACTTGGATGTTCTGTCTGAGAAGTCGACATTCCTAAACCTTCTCTGTTTCTTTCAAATTTGTTTTTTGTTCCCATTTATATGTGTGTGTGTTTTCCCTGCGTGTGTGTCTATGTATCACACTCATGCCTGGCGTCTGTGCTGGGCAGAACAAGGGATCAGATCTCTTGGAACTGGAATTAGAGATGGTTGTGAGCAGCAAAGTAGCTACTGGGAATGGAAGCCAGGACCTACAGCGGAACAGCCCCTGAGGCTTCTCCTCCAGCCCTGAAGATTTATTTCCATTCTGTTTTATGTGCATGGGCATTTTGTTTGCATGTATACCTGTGCAACACATGCATGCAGTACCTCTGGCAGCCGGAAGAAGGTGTTGGATCCCTGAACTGGAATGACAGGTGGTTGTTAAACATCTCTGCATTCTGTGCTTAAAACCGTAGTACCTCTTATGGAATGCTAATACACTGGATACTAAATATAATATACAAATGGATAAAGCCAGATTGTCTTGGTAGTAGGATCAAACTATTACCGAGCATTTGCTTTCATATATTGTTTCAATAAACATTAATCAATTAATCTGTGTCCATTATTGATACCAGAGATAGAAATTTAACAAATTCAGTTCCTAGTCTCAAAGACTTTAGAGTCTAGTTGATAGGATAACATGTTAACATTGTGGAATATGAAATAGAAATAGCCCTGGGATACAAAGAAGAGGCTCAAAAGTCAAACATCTGGATTGGTAAGCAAACGGCTCAACAAACGGTTATGAAGCACCCACATCAAGCATCACTTCACAGCTAGATGACCATAATGAGCCTATATATAGGAGAACAGCCTCAAGAAAGTGCTGTGGGATGATGCTCTTGTACACTGTAAAGATTTATCACTTGTATTGGCTTAATAAAATGCTGACTGGCCACTAGCCAGAGAGGAAGTATAGACAGCAATCAGGCTAGGAAAATACTGGGAAGAGAAAAGGCAGAGGCTGTCATAAGCCAGATGCAGAGGAAGCAAGACGAGAAGGCCTTACTGAGAAAAGGTACTAAACCAAGCGGCTAGACATAGATAAAAATTATGGGATAATTTAAGTTGTAAGAGCCAGTTAAAATAATAAGTCTGAGTTAATAGGTCAAACAGTTTATAATTAATATAAGCCTCTGTGTGTTTCTTTGGGACTGAACAGCTTTGGGACCGGGTGGTACAGAAACTTCTGTCTACAAGAAAGAACAGAGTTCAGCAGAGGAACGTTCTAAAAGGAACAAATACACCCCTCCCTCCCTCCTTCCTTCCCTCCCTTTCTCCTTCCTTTCTTCCTCCCTCCCTCCCTCCCTCCTTCCCTCCCTTTCTCCTTCCTCCCTCCCTCCCTCCCTCCTTCCTTCCCTCCCTT
>NW_026067932.1:7771808-7819756 GCF_014885135.2 Alexandromys fortis
CTTCCTCCCTCCCTCCCTTCTTCCTTCCCTCCCTTTCTTCTTTCCTTCCTTCCTTCCTTCCTTCCTTCCTTCCTTCCTTCCTTCCCTCCCTTTCTCTTTCCTTCCTTCTTTCCTTCCCTCCCTTTCTTCCTTCCTTCCTTCCTTCCTTCCTTCCTTCCTTCCTTCCTTCCTTTCCTTGCTTCCTTCCTTCCTCCCTCTCTTCTCTTCATCTTCCTCTTCTTTTTGTTTTCTTCTTCTCCTTTTCTTTCTCCATCTCCTTCTCCTCCTCCCCTCTTCTCTTCTCTCTCCCCCTTGTCCTCACCTCCTTTTCTCTTTGAGACAGTCGGTGTTTCATAATCTATTTTAGGCTGGCTTCAAACTCTCCTTTCCCACCTCAGTCTCCTGGGTGCTGACTGTACGACATCTCACCATAACTGTTTCCTTTGGGTTTGGGGGGAGGACTTCAATATATAGGAATGGTTTAAACGTGGGTGACCAGGTTGAAGTGGGATTGGACTAAACGGAGTGAACCTATGCTCATTGACAGAGTGAGCAGAGAACCCAGGGAGGTCTGGGAATTGTAGTGCCCTCTTGTCTACAGTAGGGGACGGTCCTTCTGGAATGAGCAGGGTCCTATGTCCTAAGATTTGATAAGGCAGATCGGCTAATTATTTTGTGTCCAGCCAAAGGCTAGAAATAATAAGAATTTCAGTGTCCCAACTTGGGAGGGAATTACAGACAGAAATTGTGGTCATGAACCAAAGGGGGGAAAAAAAGCAAAAAATTGTATCATGCATGATACTATTTTAATTCTAAACACAGGAATCACGCAGTTCTTTTTACCCATTTTATAACTGTCCTGTACCTGTGGCTTGTCAGAGTCTTCATCTTCAGTGTGGGAGCTCAAATCTAGGACCTTGAGTATTCTCAGCAAGCCCTTCAGAACTGAACTACGTCTGTGAGGACCAAAGTTACATTTTAAATTTAAATAACTATGCCTTAGAGATCCATGAAACAGACGTGGCTCTGACTGGCAAGCCTCTTGCCTAGTCATAAATGCTGGGGGGGGGACTATTATTTATGGGCGATAACAAGCTACATGTTCTCACTCTGCTAGACAGGTTTGTTTGACCCATCTGTGTAGACTGATTTTTTCTGTCTGCCCGGTCCTGTAGCTGTTCAGTTCCAAAGAAACACACAGAGGCTTGTATTAATTATAAACTGTTTGGCCTATTATCTTAGGCTTATTATTAACTAGTTCCTTACAACGTAAATGAGCCCATAATTCGTACCTTTTCCCATTTTTTCTCCTAATGTTGGTATCTTATATGACCATTGCACATTCATCAAAACAAGAAATTAGCACTGTTCATCGGTGCTCGTTGAGGACAGACTTTATTCAAGTCCTACGGCTTTTCCTTTTTCTCTAATGTCCCGTCTGTGTTCCAGGACTCTGGCTGCAGGATTATTACTTTAGTCTTCAGCCTGCAGCCGTTCTTAAGTCTCTTCTCAATTTTCATGAGCTTCCCAATTGTTATTATTGTTGTTGTTGCTGTTGTTGTTGTTGTTATTCTGAGATAGGGATTCATTATGTGGCCCAGGCAGGTCTTGAACAACAATCCTCCTGCCTCAGCCTCCTGAGTGCTGCGATTACTGGCCTGTCTACAGGCCCAGGACAATCTCTTGACACCAGTTAGAAATGTGTATGGGAGAAACACAAAGACTGGAGTCTGAATTTGAAAAATGTCATGATTTGGTAGAAGCAACACACAAGGTTTTACAAACCAGTTTTGGCACATGCAAATCCAGATTTTCAAAAGAAATAAATTTGGGGGTAATCAACAAGTGGACTTACTATATAGTATTTCTAAGATATCTAGAAAAGAGAATTTATACCCAGTTCTTTGGAAGTGTGGCCAGCTGTTGGATTAAATACTTTGGGTTTGGTACATTAGAAAGGATGCTTAAATTTTTTTTTTTACAAATATATTTATTTATTATGTATACAACTTTCTGCCTCCATGTATACCCAAAGCCAGAGGAGGGCACCAGATCTCATTACAGATGGTTTGGAGCCACCATGTGGTTGCTGGGAATTGAACTCAGGACCTCTGGAAGAGCAGACGGAGCTCTTAACCACTGAGCCATCTCTCCAGCCCAAGGATGCTTAAATTAATTAAGGTTCTGATACAAGAAGAGAATAATTAAATCAATTGAAATAAGTACTAATTGTATTACTTGTAAAATAAAAAAAAAATCCCCAAGTAATAGTGGTTTACTCAAGAGAGAAGTTTCTTGTTTACATTAGAAACCTAGAACAAGACAATCCAGGCTGCCCAGTAGTGCTCTGAGGTCATTTTCCTCCTTTGATGCAGCTGAGGGCTTCGAGGCAGGCAAGCATAGAAGGGAGTTCAGCTGGGATCCCTATTTGGTTTTGCCTAGTGTCCCCTTCATTTTAACATTGCACTTGTATCCTAATTCCTTTCCCTTCATCGGGCTACAAGTACTGTACTCCCTGCCCCGACAACAGCTTCCTCAGCCCTAGTGACAATCTAGACAGTTTCTATTCGGTGTGTTCCCAGTGGATCCAGATGTGAAGGACAGATGGGATGGACGGGCCGGAACCGATTCCAGTTACTTAGAAATGAGGAAATCCTGTGTCCTCTAGTAAACTTGGAGGGAGAGTCCCACTTACCAGCTAAGGTCTATTCACCTGTTGGGTGTAGGTTTGGTTAAAATCAGATGGGTAGGGACATGCTCAGCAAGAAAAATAAATTATATAAACTATCATTCAGAATAGAAAAGCACCCAGACTATGCTGCCTGGTACCCACCTCCTTTTTGTCTTGAATCTCATAAAAGGACCCCCCCCCTGCAAAGTGTCCTGGGGGCCTTGAGTACCTCTGCTCACACGGGCCACCAACACCTCACGCCTTTTTTGTTTGTTTGTTTGTTCTTGGGGAGCTTTTGTTGTTGTTTTGTTTTTGTTTTTAGAAGGTGTTTCCCTGTGTAGCCTTGGCTGGCCTGGAACTTGCTCTGTGGACCAGGCTGACCTTGAACTCAAGCGATCCATTTGCTTCTGCCTAACCCTGGGAGTGCAGGGTTCGAAGGTGTGTGCCACCACGCCCAGTCAGTACATTCCTTTTTAATCTGTCCTATTATTTAGTTCTGCATACAACTATCTTGGTTCTTTTACAAATCTCTGTGAGCCTTTCTTTTATTCTATTTTTGCCTGAGACCAAGAACTTGGAAATACCCACCCCAACCTCAACCACCAGTCAAAGCTTTTTCCTTTAAAATCTATAACTTTAAATTCCAACATAGCCATTGGATCTCAGTCATCTCATCGAATTATAAGACAAACTTTCCTGAAATAGCATTTTTATAGATATTATGAAACACTACTTATTCAATGCATAGGGCAAAATCAAGTCCAAAAGAACCCAGAGCATTTGAAGGTGGGCGGAATTAGTAAGGACTCTGCTAGTGAGAAGGGAAATTAGAGACTGGTAAATTAGAACAACAAAATAATCACTGACTTTAAAAAGGGAGTATAGGTCAGAATTTAAAAATCAAAAGTTTACAGCGCCAATGGAAACAGAGCCAACACGTGACCGACACACCCACACTAATGGAGGCTTAAGAAAACGACGCCACACTCTCAGGTGAGTGAGGATGCTTACGGACAGTCACAGAGATGTTCATTTCCCTTCTTAGCGGGGCACTAGCTCTTGTGGGAAAATAACTGAAATATACAGAGCTGAGGTGTGTTGTGTTGTTTTAAATACAGAAGTAAGAGTTGGGCGTGGTATCGCCTGTCTGTAATGCTAGGCCTGGGAAGATCTGTGGTGGAGCAAACTTCGGGAAGGGAAAGCAGCAGCTGTGTTCTCAGGACTGTGTGACCCCATACGCTGTACATACACACACACACACACACACACAATCAAACAGTTAGGTACAATTGTATACCTATGTAGGAATCCAGCTTGCCATGACTCCTACCATGGAGGCCTAAGTGCTATCTAGCCTGTCAGGTGGCCCTGGTTTGCATTCTGTTTTGTTTGGGTTCCCTTGTTGTGATAAAATTCTGACCAAAGCCAAAGTGTGGAGCGCTTAATCCAGGAGGGGGAGTCATGGCAGGAATTGAAACAGAGACCATGAAGCAACACTGTGTACAGGCTCTCTCTACGTAGCTTGCTCAAATTTCTTTTAATACCACCCAGAACCATGTGGGGGTGGCATGATCTCCTGTGGGCTGGACCCTCCTGTATCAACCATTCATCAAGAAAATACCCCACTGACTAGCCTACAAGCCTAGAAGGGACGTTTTCTCAACCGAACCTCTCTCTTCTCAGATGACAAATGACTGACCAGCATATTCCAAATTCTACAAGACGAGCAAAGTCTTCACCAAAGCCAATTAAGCCTTCTGAGGCAGACCTGTGTCCCCTAGCTAATGTTTGACATGAGAAGAGATTCTGAAAAAGCCTAGGGTGGGGGCCAATGAGATGGCTCAGTGGCTAAAGGGGTTTGTTGCCAAGCCTGATGACCCAGTATGATTCACCAGAACCCAAATACCCACATGGTAGGAGACACCCTACTCTTTTTTTAATTTTTTTATTGATATTTATTGAGCTCTACATTTTTCTCTGCTCCCCTCCCTGCCTCTCCACTCCCCCTTCAATCCTCCCTCAAGGTCCCCTTGCTACCAGTTTACTCAGGAAATCTTGTCTTTTTCTACTTTCTACTTCCCATGTAAATGAGATCTATGTGAGTCTGTCTTAGTATCCTCATTGTTGTCTAAGTTCTCTGGGATTGTGATTTGTAGGCTGGCTTTCTTTGCTTTATGTTTAAAGGCTACCTATGGGGGGCTGGAGAGATGGCTCAGAGGTTAAGAGCATTGCCTGCTCTTCCAAAGGTCCTGAGTTCAATTCCCAGCAACCACATGGTGGCTCACAACCATCTGTAATGAGGTCCGGTGCCCTCTTCTGGCCTTCAGGCATACACACAGACAGAATATTGTATACATAAAAAATAAATATTTTTAAAAAAAACTACCTATGGGTGAGTACATGTGATAATTGTCTTTCTGTGTCTGGGTTACCTCACTCAAAATGATGTTTTCTAGCTCCATCCATTTTCCTGCAAAATTCAAGCTGTCGTTATTTTTTTCTGCTGTGTAGTACTCCATTGTATAAATGTACCACATTTTCCTTATCCATTCTTCGGTCGAGGGTTATTTAGGTTGTTTCCAGTTTCTGGCTATGACAAAGTTGCTATGAACATAGTTGAGCACATATCCTTGTGCCACAATTTAGCATCCTTTGGTTATATACCCAAAAGTGGTATTAGTGGAGACCCTACTCTTATAAATTGTTCTCTGACCTTCACACATGCACCATGGCATGAGCATATACTCTCATGCACACGTATGCACATGTATGCACACACAATATAAAGAAGTGGATGTAAAGAGAGGAGGGAGAGAGAAAGAGAAAATCCAGTTGTCTTACTACTGGCTGTGGGCTTTTGATTAACAGTTTATCAACCCTTCCCTCTCACACTATGGTGACTGACTGGTCCTTCTTTCTCCCTCCAACCCAAGACATGCTTTTGTTGGCAAGCCTTAAAAAATTGCATTTGACGTTGACTTGGATTTGCTTGCCTCTTTCTCCTGTCTCTCGGTAACATCAACCTTTGGTGGCCACTTCTCAGACATTGGTCATATGCTTTGCTTTCCTTAGTGCTATGACTTATTACCTAAGACAAAGCTACTTAGCAGTGGAAGGGCTTATGTTGGCTCACAGTTCGGAGGCCCTCATCCACCACACTGGGCAAGTCATGGCGACAGACCTGCTTGATCTGTAGCGCTGAGGATGGGTGAGTGTGTTCGGTTTTTCCTCGTTCCTTTTTATTTGTTCTGGGCCCATGGGATGGTGCCACTTATATTTAGGGCCAGTTTTTCCATTCTCAGTTAAACCATTTTGGAAATATCTTCACAGATACATCCATGATGTCTTATGTCAGTGCCCTAGGTATTTCCTAATAGTATTAAGTTGGCAATTAAAATGGATCATTATGCTGGCTTTCTGCAAAGCAATCTTATTTAAGAGATGCAGATGCAAATGTGTCTATTGTAACTAACAAAAGGGGTGACCCTTTGGGCTGCATTTGTCCTTGAATGCACACTTTCACCTTGTGATAAACTTCACGTGAACCCCTTAAAACAACAGCGCCAGCAAGCACACTGCTGCCACTATGGTCAGACGACTTATTATATTCAATATTTTAAATGGCTAGCAAGCCCGTTGTGGTGCATACCCGTAATCTCGGCATTCATGAGGCTGAAGTTGGAGGATATCAAAATGAGTTTGAGGCTAGCCTAGGTTACACAGAGGGATCTTGACTCCAAAACAATCCAAGAGATAGAGAGATAGAGATAGAGAGAGACCCTTAAATGACAAAAATAGTAACTGTTAAATTGGATTCTGTAGCGAATCATACAATTGAAAGACCCCTGGAGTGGGGAGACTCTCACTCAAGTCTCGGGATAACACGACCCCTCAAGAACTCACAAGAGACCGTCCTTGCTGCAATCACACGAGGTTTATTGACAGGAACCAGTGCACTTGGGCTGAGACTCATATTCCACGCAGGGGTAGAGGAGTTTGACCCCTAGTAGCTGGGAGAAGGGATATTTAGGGGAAGAAACCACAACCCAAAGGGGTAGGGAGGGCGTCATTGGAAAATTCCGGAAATACCAGTGATAATCACAAGGGGGTAACTCCCCGTTTCTCATGATTATAATCTAACTTTATGATCAGCCAGTTCCTGGAACAGAGTCACTGAACCTGCTAACCTAGATTTCTGGCTTTTCTCTTCCTGCTAGATTTTTGGCTCTATTCTTCCTGTTACAGGGGTCTGGATTTATCCGGGTCTTTCACAATCAAGAAAACATAAATAACCAGGTGAAACTTCTTTGGGGGCCACTAGTCCTCTGACTAAGGGAGAACTGCATTTTGATCTAAATCTAACAGTAGAAAAGAGGTAGGAGATGGGGGTGGGGTGGGGGAGAAGACTGAAAGAGAGCTGTTTTCCAAAGCCCAGGAAACCAGGCAAGATGCACAGTGAATTGATGTGGGATGCCCCTCTGTATGCTGTGAGTATGTCCTATCACCATTGGTTAATAAAAGAACTGATCTGGCCCAAAGGCAGGCAGAATAGAGCCAGGTGGGAAATCTAAGCAACGATAAAAGGAAAAAGAAGGTGGAGTCAGGGAGATGCCAGCAGCCACCGAAGAAGCAAGATATGAGGTAACAAGCCACGAGTCTTGTGGTAAAATATAAAATAATAGATATGGGTTAATTTAAGTTGTAAGTGCTAGTTAATAATAAGCCTGAGCTAATAGGCTAAACAGTTTGCAATTAATATTAAGCCTTCTAGTGATTATTTGGGAACTGGTTGGCGGGAGAGAAACCGTGAATGACAGTTGGGGGAGGGGAAGCATGTGTGGAAGACAGCTTGAGGCTGTGGGTTCTTTCCTTCAATTATGTGGTTCCATGCGATGGAACTCCGGCCACCAGGCTTAGCTGTAACCACCTTTATCCACTGAGCTGTCTCCCAGGTCCAGGTTTCTATAAGCTGGAGGGATTGCTGCTCTAGAAGGGAGTTTCTGGCCAAAGATTCTTAAATGGCTCACGATTGGACGATAGTTACCTGAGAGGCGGGGTCTCTGTTGCCCCGGTGTGTCTAGAACTCCCTGTGTAGCTCAGACTGACTTTGAACTCTTTGCTGTCCTGTCTTACCCTTCCAAGTGTTGGGATTACAGCTGTGAGCTCCACATCTGGCTAAAACCAAGCTGTCCTTTGACTCACAGGTATTTAAATGTCTCCGTCTTGAAGAAACAGGCATTTTCAGCCGGTGCATTTTTTGCTATTTTCTTGGCCTGGCAAGGCAGTCTTGCTTTTGTCTGGCTAACTATTTCCTTTGGGAATTGGAGCTATGGGGCGGTGCTACCAGGAGGTCATGTGTTCGTCCCCAGACGTCTTTTTTTTTTTTTTTTTTTTTTTTTGGTTTTTCGAGACAGGGTTTCTCTGTGGTTTTGGAGGCTGTCCTGGTACTAGCTCTTGTAGACCAGGCTGGTCTCGAACTCACAGAGATCCGCCTGCCTCTGCCTCCCAAGTGCTGGGATTAAAGGCGTGCGCCACCACCGCCCGGCCCCCAGACATCTTGAAAACTGTTATCCTCTCAAAATCTCTCTGGTCCTTCATCTGCGCTCTGGGTCTCCAGTTCTGATCTTTTTTTTTTTTTTTTATTTCATGTTTTAAATTTTGTCCTACATAGCTTTGCTGGCTGGTAGATCAGTCTTTTAGTTCTGATGGTGTTGTTTAAACCCCAGAGGCTGTTCCCTAGCACAGTGTGGCACTCAAGTTTATCTGGCTGAGATGAACCCATATTAGGTCATCTGTGGCCAAAAGTGGGGCTCAGAATCCCCAAACTGTAACTCAGTTGCACAGAACAGGCCTGTGCTTCAGGAACACCGGTCGGGTCGGTTTTTGGTGTAGTCTGAGGTGGATCTCAAGTAGATCACGTCTTCCTGTCTTATTACGAGGAAATATTTGGTGGGAACGGAACTGTGGGCAGCAACCTGGGCAACCTAGGCTGGGCCAGGGCTGGATCCAATCCTCCCTTACTTGATTGAATTAGGGCCTTTGCCATGAAGTCTTTTACAATGCTTAGAGGTGAAGCCCCGTCTACACTCTACAACTGAGCTACATCCCCGCCCCTTTAGAGATTGTCTCAATTAGCTGCCCACTCAGGCCTTGAACTTGTGATCCTCATGCCTTAGCCTCCGTAGCAGCCACCGACAGGGATGACAGACCCGTACTATCAAGCCTGGCTACAATGTGATTTGGGTTTCCGGGTGCAAATCACCCAGCCATGTGTCACAACCATGCCCAGTGACCTAGCCAGCGTCACTGAATCCCTCTGCCTGAATCCCTGCAGCCATAGCGCGCCCTGATGGGGTGGGCATCGGGGGGCCAGAGCCTGGAAGGAAGCCCAGTGGGTGCTGGAGAGTGGCTCCTAGGGAAGGAAGGAGGAGCTGGGAATCCAGCCCAGCCCGCGGACTTGCGCAAGAGCGGACCAGCCCCGCGGGGTCCCGCGTCTCCTGCTGCACCCATCCGACGCGGTCCCAAGCAAAAGCGAAAGGAAGCCGAGCGGTCCGGCGTGACCCGGCGTGGGCGGGGAGGTGGCCGCGCGCCCCAGCTTCGCGGGGACCAGGCGGCCGCTTTGTGACTTCACTGGTTTCGCAACAAACCTGGACCTTCCTGCGCCCCACCCACCCGGCTGCCGGTCCGCCCTCTCGCCCCTGAGCGCTTCCCTCCCTTCGGGGCTGGGCTGCCCCGGCTGTCCCTGGAGCCTCGTCCCGCCGCACGTTAGCTGTCTGTGTGCCCTGGCCACCGCCTCCAGGCAGCCCGCAGCGAGCCAGCTTCGTGGCCCGACGAGCGCAGCGCCCTCTCACCGCGATGCTGTGCTTCTTCAGGGGAATGGCCTTCGTCCCCTTCCTCCTGGTGACATGGTCGTCCGCAGCCTTCATCATCTCCTACGTGGTCGCGGTGCTCTCCAGGCACGTCAGTCCCTTTCTCCCCTACATCAGGTGAGGGGCAAGTGGGGCGTCAGGGACCAGGGGATCGAGTCCCTAAGACAGTGCGGCTGAGAGGGAGGGAAGGTGTCCAGGCCAGGCATGGAAGCGTCTTCTTGAGGTAGGGGCAAGGTGTGACAATGAAAGATGACCTCTAACACCGCCTCCCACCTCCCCCCCTCCCACCTCCCCCCGGCCTGTATAGAGAGACAGGGAGCACGAGCTGGGCTCTGCCTTTATTGAGGAACATTGCACAGAGCAGCCGCATCCCGAGGACCATCAGAAGATACCTGGGGTATGGGATAAAATCTGGGGAAGAGCCGTCATTCGTGACCTCGAAGCAAGGATAGTTCCGAATCAACACGGTTTATTATAAGTAGACCCAGGCATGTGCTAAGCTGCTCACCTTTCTCCTTCACTTTCCAAAAACTCCTGGTCCCTCTCCTCACTCCTCCACTCTCTGAGCCTGACTGATCTCACTAGGTAGCCCTGGCTGACTTGAACTCGAGGTTGGCCTTGAACTCACAGAGAGCCACCAACCTCAGTTTCCCTAGATTAAAGGCACTACTCCCCCCCCTCAACTTCTCAACAGCTCTTGAAGTAAATGTCTTAAGTTTATTTTCCGTGAAAGAAAATGGATGAAAGTAGATCGATAAACCATTGGTATGAAAGCTACCAGACGACAGAAACAGAACCCAACATCCTGGTCAGAAACAGAATTCATGCCCTGGTTACCCTGTGCCAACAGCAACACAGAGTTACTGTCAGATCCTGGGGCGTCAAATTTAGGATGGGGCCTGCCTCAGACTCTCGTGGACCTGGAGCCTCCAAAGTCAAAGGCCTGAAGTTGTCAAAAAAAAAAAAAAAAAAAAAAAAACTGTGACATTTGCATTGCTATGTAACGTTTTCTATTTTGTCTCCATCCTTCCCGAGGGCCACTTTATCCACAGTAGGGACAACAGCTTGGTCCTCTTTAATGGCTATGTGTTTAGCAATAGTGGTAGCTTTGCCTTTGGAGGAACTTTAATAATGGGTCCTGTGTCCCTGAAAAAAAAAAAAAAAAAAAAAAAACCTTGGTGTGGTACTCATGGCCCATGTCCGTCCCAGGTACCCGGCTCCTTCCTCTCATTTCTGAATCAAGATACGCCCTCCCTTTGATGTGTATATAAATGAGCTGCTGTCCCTTCTGGGAAAACCCTAGCTATGTTTTCCCTAGCTAACGTGTGATTGGCCAGGCTGTCAGAGACAAGGCTGCAGTCTTTGTGTCTGAGGTAGTTATGATTGATGTTCCCCTAATGTGACCCTCAAATGGGAGAAGATCAGAGTGGGTAAGTCAGCCAAAATAAGGTGAGATGCTGAAATCAGAGACGCTCCAAAGAAGAGGATAACAAACTAACAAGGAAAGCCTTAAGGAGTGACGAGTTTATTGGACACAGAATCACAAGGCAGACCCCCTATGGCTAGGAACTACAAGCCAAAACAAACCTAAGATTGTCCAAGCGTGCCTGCGGATTTGGGTAACTGTCTTCTACCTTTATAGCGGTGGGGACACTGCGCCTTTGACATAGGGGTGGTGCAGGTAAGAGCTAGACATCATGTAGCATGTGGGCACTGGAAATAATCAGAGTGTAGACTGTCTAGCAATGCACAAAACCCTGGCCTTAGTCCCCAGTATTAAGAAAAGCAAGAAGAAGAAAAATAAAGTTAAAAAAAAAAAAAAAAAAAACCTTGGGGCTGGAGAGATGGCTCAGAGGTTAAGAGCACTGACTGCTCTTCCAGAGGTCATGAGTTCAATTCCCAGAAACCACATGGTGGCTCACAACCATCTAATGATATCTGGTGCCCTCTTCTGGTGTGCAGGTGTGCATGTAGGCAGAACGCTGTATACATAATTAATAAATAAATCTTTAAAAAAAAAAAAAACCTCCACAGGCAGATCTCTGAGGCCAGCCTGGTGTGTACATAGTGAGTTCCGGGACAGTCAGGGCTATAAAGAGAGACCTTTTCCAAACAAACAAAAACCCCTCTACTTCTGTATTTGCCAGTTATCTCGGCGGATCTTCCTCTCTCGTCCCCTTCCCTCTACTCCTCTCTTCTCTCCGCGCCTCTGCATCTCCTCTAATCACACTGCCTTTCCTTTCTATGTCTTGATTTCTGTTTTTTCTTTTTTCTTTCTTTTTTTTTTTTTGTTTCATTTTTGTAAGGCAGGGTCTTGCTACATAGCCCAGACTAGCTTCATACTCGCGGCAATCCCCCTGTCTTAGCTTCCCGAGTACTGAGATTAGAGGCCTGAGCGACCACATCCAGCCACGTCTCCTTCTTCTTTCCTTCACGACCTGGGCATCCTGCTGTGGCCCCTGCTGCCGGCCCCACCCTCCTGACCTAGTCACCCGAGTAGCTGGGATAAGAATCGGCTGCTCCTGAGTCCGGCTCCCTTCTGTTTCGTTGTTGCTCTAGCCTAAACCTTGTGATGCACAGCCAGTCAGCTGCCGAGCTGTCTCTGCAGTTCTTCTTCCCACGCTGTAGATACACGCACACCTCTGCATGTCACGGCCACAGATGTCTAGACATCTACAGAAATTCTCGACTCTTTCTTCAAACACCGTCTTGGCAAAACCTGTCCTAATAATACCTGGAAGAGTAGCTGAAGATTTAAAACTGCCTCCTACTACCCTTGGACTCCTATAACCAGTCTATGTGTGCACATGGGTGTGTGTGCACGCATGAGATCCTTGGCGTACAAGTAGCCGTCACAGGACGATTTGTTGGGGTCAGTTTTCGGCTGATGCTGTGTGGTTCCCAGGGATCAAACTCTGGCTGTCAGGCCTAGCAGCAAGCGGTTTCACCCGCTGACCCATCTTGGAGGCCATGCGGTTTTAACACTCCCAGGGCAAGCACAGCTATAGCCCAGCTGCTTGAAGGCACCAGGGGACAACCACAAGCATTATTCCTGTCTTTTCTTCACCCCAGTACTCATTGCCTTCTAACAAATCAGGAATGTAAGTTCCAGGAGAGTTCTGGAACTGGGTGGAGCCCAGCGCCGGCCTCACATCTTTAAGGCCCTGGACTGGATTCCCAGCTCCACATAAATACACGCATGTATAGAAAAATGCCCCCCTCCCCAGCCTGTTCACTCCAGGTCCTGGCAGATCCCTATAAGACAAGACCGGCCAGTTGGGTGTTTGGTTGGCTATGTGCCGTTTCTCCCCGCGCCGTTTGGCCGTTGTGGTAGTCTGGTATTTTTAGTGCACTTATGGAATAAGAGGGAAACCACTTGCCAGGACAGCTTTAAAGTCAGCTTCCTTCTTATCAGATAACTTCTCTTTGTGACACTGTTGATGACCTCTTTTTGGTTTTGTTTGTCTTTTGAAATGAAGTCTGAAGTAGTCCTGGCTGGCCTCAGACTTGATCTGAAACCAAGGATTACCTTGAACTATTTATTGGCCTTCCTGCCTCCACCTCTCAAGTGCTTGGATAAAGGGTGTGGACCACTAGGCCCAGTGAGTAGCACCATTATTCTTTACTATGTGGCATAATTGCTCAAATGGTTCTGAGACATGGAAAGAAACTGAAATTCATACATAACTAAAATAAATAAAAAAAAAATAAAGAAAATGTCCCCTGTTTCCCATTTGCTAGCACTATTGGTGAAGTTTGGGGGAGGAAACAGACCCTTCATACATTGCTCCTGGGAATGTAAATTGATTTTAAATTTTAAAATTTATTATTATTGTTATTGCTGGCTGTTTTGCCTACCTGTATTCTGTGCACCATGCGCATGCCTGATGCCCCAGGAGGCTAGAGAAAGTGTTGGATCCCCCAGGACCGGAGTGACACAGGTGTCAGTCTCCTAGTGGGTGCTGAGAATCAAACCTGGGTCTTTTGGAAGAGCTGGCAGCGTTCTTAACCATTGAGTCTTCTTTCCAGCCCTAGATTTTTTTTTTTGTTTTTTTTTTTTTTTTTTTTTTTTTTTTTTTTGAGATAGGGTTTTTCTGTAGCTTTGGTGCCCATCCCGGAACTAGCTCTTGTAGACCAGGCTGGCCTCGAACTCCCAGAGATCCACCTGCCTCTGCCTCCTGAGTGCTGGGATTAAAGGTGTGCGCCACCACTGCCTGGCTCAGCCCTTGATTTTTAATTGTATGGAGGGACTTTAGTGAAAATTTTTACAGACAGGGTGGCTACATCCTGTGAGATAGCAGCTGCCCCCTTTTCAGGAAAAGTATCTTGCTGCTTTGCCTGTCTGTATGAAAGACATGCCTGTCAGCAAGGTTGCTCCGTGTTTCTAGTTACTCATTTAGTTATTTTCTGGGTGTGACGAGGTCTCGCCCACTGAGTTACGACCACGACAGCGCTGTCATTTTCAGTAAGCCTGGAAACTATTAAAATAGCCATAACAAAGGGCTTGCTAGACAAACAGATTAGCCAAAGAAGGAAGTGCTTCAAGCTAGAGCCCCTGTGTGGTATCTTCTCTTTGAATCACTGCATTCTGATGGATAAATGTCCAAGATACATTCTTACTTGGAGAAAAAGCAAAACTTTTGCAGTGAGAAACCAGAGAGGAGAAAGCCAAATGCACTTGTATCAGCTTGTGCGAAGATTCCTAGGAAACTGGGTTTGTTAGAGCACAAGTTAATCTCAGCACCCAGCAGGGGCAGGATTTGAGGAGGGTGCCACACTCTCAAGGACAGCCTGAGCTAAAGAAGACTTTTAGCCACCACCAAAGAACTAGGGGCTAAACTCAGAACTGGGAGCACAGGCTTAGTGTGGTGGTGCACATTTTTAATCCTTAGCACTCAGGAGGCAGAAGCGGTCAGATCTCTGTGAGTTCAGGACCATCCTGGTCTACATAGCAAACTGCAGGAAGGACAGAATAAACAGACTAAGACCCTGTCTCAAAAAAATCCCACAAACAACAACAACAAAACCAAACCAAAATAAAGCACAAAACACATGCTCAGCCTGGACCAGGCCCTGGATCATCACCAGCTCCTCAGATAGACCCATAAAAAGTGTTTGTGGCAGAGGGCTGCTGAGATCAATAAGACGCTATAAAAATCTTCCTGGCATATCTTTATATGTTTTCAACATTTTAAACAAACAGGCTCTCTATTTTATGGTTAAATTAGAAACACAAAATCAGACACACTGCTCGCAGTAAGTTTGAGAATATAAAGCAGTATTTTTGTGTGCACTATAAACCAGTTTAAGCAAGAGTATCAAAACCAAGAACAAACGAAAACCTATCTCCTAGGATTAGGCCACACCCACACTCCCAAGGGCAAGCAACCAGGCCTAATTTGGAGTTTCTCTTTCCTCCTCCAGGTGCTCTAGAATCCACTTATCTTCACGGGCTTCCACCCATAACACCCAGGGTGCACTCTTAAGCCTTCCTTGGACGCCTGCTCGCGTCCGCCGTGTGACCCTACAACACTCTCAGAGTTCTGTCAGTCCTGGGTCCTGGACTGGACTCTTGTAAGCGGATCCACCTTAGTTTCTGTGGGAGTGTGGTCTGGCGAGACAGCATATGTGGTCTTTGAGCACCTACGCAGTTCCTCACGGCCATAATTTCTGCTCAGTAAACAACGGCAGAAACCCCAGCTAGCTATAGAATTAAGACACTGCAAAGCGGGAACCAGTTAAATAGTAAAGGATATGAAAAGTCTGGTCAGGACTTTAATTCCAAGAGGAAAATTACAGCTGGATGGTGGTATACTCCTTTAATTACAGCACTAGGGAGGCAGAGGCAGGTGGAGCTCTGTGAATCTGAGGCTGGTCAGGACTACGGAGGAAGAGACTGTCTTTTAAAAAAACACGTCAAACTGTGGTGGCTCATACTTAGAATCTCAGCACTTGTGAGGCAAAGGGAGGTGAGTTCAAGGCCAGCCTGGACTACCTTTTGAGTTGCAGTTGAGCTAGGGCTACAGAATGATCCAAAACGAAGTAGCTAGTAGTTGTGGTTTGAGAGAAAATGGCCCGAAGGGAGTGGTAGCATTAGGGGGCGTGGCCTTGCTGAAGGAACCGCCTAACTGTGAGATCGGGGCTGGCTTTGAGGTCTCTCTCACTCCGACTGCCTCCAGCGTGACTTTCAGTCGACTTCCTGTGGCCTGCGCGTATCTGCCTGCACATCGCCGTGTGCCTTGCCACGGTGATAACGGACTGAACCGCTGAAACTGTAAATGAGCCACCCCAATGATAAGAGATGAAATGCTGTGATCGTGGTGTCTCGCCACAGCAATAGGAAACCTACCCAAGACAGTATTACTACCAAAAAAAAAAAAAAAAGGAAAATTCTCTTTAAAAACTTGCCCTCCGCCACATGAGTGGGAAGCCAGGCCAAACATCTAAAGTTAATGGACACAGGAGCTCTGCCGTGATGGCCCGCATTGCCTTTCCGTAAGCGCAGTTGCATTGCCATGGGAGCATAGCATATGATAACGCTTTTTTTTTTGGGGGGGGGGCTGTCCTGGAACTAACTCTTATAGACCAGGCTGGTCTTGTGCTGGGATTAAAGGCATGCGCCACCACTGCCCGGCTTATTTTTGGTTTTTTTTTTTTTTTTTTTTTTTTTTTTTGAGACAGGGTTTCCCTGTAGCTTTGGAGCCTGTCCTGGAACTAGCTCTTTGTAGACCAGGCTGGCCTCAAACTCACAGAGATCAGCCTGCCTCTGCCTCCTGAGTGCTGGGATTAAAGGTGAGAGCCACCACTGCCCGGCTACAAATTGAGATTGAGAATTTAGGTTTGAAAGTTAACAGTGACCCAATCCTGGACTAGGCGATTTTTTTCCCCCTTTTTGGAGGGAAACAGACTTCTTAAGTCCCCCAGGCTGACCTCAAACCCTGAGTGCTGGGATTAAAGACAGGTACTACCATTACCCAACTCAGAGTCAGAATTCTTGTAAAGTCCCCCTGGTTGGCCTCAGACTCCTCCAGGTCCTCCTGCTTTAGGCTCCTAAATGCTGGAATTTATAGGCACATGCTGTTGCACCTAGCCACTCCAATGCCTTTAAATTTTATATTTATTTATTGTATGTGGCATGTATACAAGTGAGTGAGTGATGGGTAACCTTCATCTTGGGGTTCGCGTTCACCGCATTTGATCATTCTGCATCCAATGAGGGTACATTCCCACCTCATCCCTCCAAGACGGGGTCTCTCTCCTCTCTCTCTCTCTCTCTCACTGAACCTGGCATTATGCTAATAATCCTCTGTCTGAAGACACAAAGTTACATCTCGTGCTCAGCGTCTCCAGCCCCGGGTTAAACTATCACCTTGGGAGTGGGAATCGGGCGTGCATTGAGTGATGAAGAACATTGTTGGTCCACGCGTGGGGACGTCACGCGCCATCAAGCCTGTGTTCGTTGTATTGCTTGAACTTTTAAGTGATTGTTCACTGCCTGAGCATAAATTTAGTTTGGAGTATGTTCCTCAAATCCCTTGGAATTTTCCAAACTTGGCTTAATTTATATAAATGTAAACACAGAAAATGTGGTCACAGTTGGTTTGCCAGGTACAGCTCGCTTTGAAATCACTGCCTTTCTGATGGCTTCAACAACTTCTAAGCCACAGGCGGAAGAAAAGTTATTCCCGATTGTTGCTGTAAATTCCTCCTTAAGGAGGAGGCCAGGGAGGTGGGGCGTGGGTCTGGGGCAGGGACAAGCATGCTGGGAAGTCATGTACTGGGAGCAGGATGGATTAAGTTCAGCTAGATTGGAAAGCGACTTGTTTGACCCCTTGCTTTCTCCAGTTTCTTGAACCAAGCACCCAGGTATACCTCTATCAATGAAATACATCCCCTAGTGTCTGTGATGGTTCCTGGACACCCCGGGAATACGAAATTCCTGAGGACGCTAAAGTCGATGGCTGCTCAAATTCCTTATGTAGAACAGCATACGGTTGTGTATAAACCTGCACAGCCTCCTGCATACTTTGCCAACTCTGGATTACTTAGGACGTCTAATACAAAGTAAATACTATGAAAATCGCTGTTGAGCAGTATTGTTTAGGGGATAATGACAAGCGCATATATATATATACATATATATATATATATATATATATATATCACACGTTCTTGCTGGGTTGAATCCATGGGTTCAATAGATAAAGATAGAGATACGGATGGCCAACTGCTCGACCTCTGAGCTTGTGTAATGGCATCATTTAGTTTGCGCTTACAAAGAAAATTTTAAAAAAGGCTCACCCACAAAGCCTCTTGGCTGCCCCTTGCTGTTAATACATTTATTGCATTTCCACATCTGGTAGAAGGGATTGCTCAATGTTTACTTATCGTGTAATATGTAATATCAGAGACTTGACAGACTTATGAAGATTTCTCTCCTCTCCTCTTCTCTTCTTTTTAAACAGGGTATCACTACGTAACCCTGGATGGCCTGGAACTCAATATGTGGACTAGGCTGGCCTTGAACTCACAGAGCTCTGCTCGCCTCTGCCTCCTGAGTTCTGGGATTAAAATCTTTACCACCAAACCCAGCATAAAGACATTTTTCATTGCTAATAAGAACCCTTTTACTTTTACTAATGATAATGTACAAACAATGCTATTATTTATTACTTACTATTATTATTTATTAAATTTTAAGTTAGCATACAAAATGACAAGTTTAGTTATGGAATATGTATACTACTGTGTTTTGTTTTTGTTTATCTTTTCTTTTCTGAGACAAGGTTTCTCTTCGTAGCTTGGGAGTCTGTACTGGAACTCACTCTGTAGACCAGGCTGGCCTCAAACTCACAGAGATCCTCCTGCCTCTGCCTCCTGAGTGCTGGGCTTAAAGGTGTACTCCACCTGCCAGCTGTTTATCTCTTTCTTACAAGGCATCTCCATCCCCCATTCCTCTGTCTTCATCTTGCATGTTCCTTACCCCTTCCACATAGAAGATCATCTTCCATTGTCTTCTCGCCCACCCTCTGCTTCCCAATAATACTATTCCAAAAGTTTGTAGATATGGCCAGATTTTATTTGCTACTTAGAAGCTTTTCATGAAATGTTCTTGAGAAAAGAATTGGCTCATGCAATTAGGTACTGTTTTATCTGTGAGTAGAAACCCCAAATCTGACTATTCTTATCTGATAGATGTAGGAAATTGTGACTCAAATGGTTTGGTTTTCTGATTTTTCTTTATTTCTTGAGATAGAGTTTCACTATATGAGCCTAGGTTGGCCTTGAACTTGAGGTGATTCTCTTGCCTCATCTTCTCATAGTCCGGGAATACAGAGTGAGCAACCACACCTACTTCTTGTTGATGAATTCTGATGGTTTACAGTATGTTTTATTGATCAGTGAATAAAGTATAATACTATTTTTAAATAGCTGTTGACAGCTGCTTATGGTGGCAAGAAGTAGCCGACTATGAGCCTCCTGGGTGTGAAATAACGCATTGACGATAGTTATTGTGCATCCAGAATCCTGCTTGTCAAAGAGACTTTACAGTTAAGTTCTGTTGTTTGAGGAGCCTAGAGTTCTCACCTACTTAATCCCTTCCTGGTCTACAGCAAAGGCATAGTGGTCCCTTCTCATTTCCAAGGGGATCTTTCCTATGACGTGCTGGGGCCAGCAGCCATGTCTCCTGAGAGCCATCTGTATACTTCTCTTCCCAACTCCAGGCTCAGTGTCTTGGATTTTGGTAACCTTTGTTTCCCATGTAAGGACTTGGCAAATGCTAGCCAACCAAGCATCTTCCAGGGCTGTCTAGTAAACATTTGTCAACACATCAGTCCTCCCCCCCCCCCAGTCATTCTGACGGCTTGCTTTGACTGCCAGGGAATCAAGTTGCTGGACGTTAGGTACAGATCCCTCTGTAACTTGAACAAGTTGTGAAGCCTCTCACATACCCAATTTCTCCCTGAATAAAATGGAATTTATAAAAGACACTCCCCATAAATGTTCAACGAGGCTCCTGAAGGCGCAATTACAAACAGTACAGTAAACATAAAACCATACCAGATTCATAATTAATATTCAATAAGTGATTTAAATTAGGTCTTTTTTTTTTTCAGGGTCTTGCTATGTAGCCCAAGCTGGCCTTGAATTCATAGTTTGCCTGAACCTCCCAAGTCCTAGGACTATAGCTGTGTGTCCACCAAGTCTTGGCTAGTCTTTTTGGGGGTGGAGAGTGAGAATCACTCATTCAATAAACATATATGTAAATAAATGTTATTTTCAGGGTGCTTTATGTTCTGCCTGTAGGAATTTGTTTGTCCATTTATTTGTTTATTCATCCATTTATTTATGTTTTATTTATTCATTTTTATTATTTATTTATTTATTTATTTATTTATTTATTTATTTATTTATTTATTTATTTTCCTGTTTTAACCGAACCCTTCCCTCAGATGAATCATACACTCCGGCAATGAGCCACATTGTGCCCCTATGGTTTGAAACAGATAAACAAGAAGAAAATACCATTCTGAAAATCTGAACTTCCAGATCCCATGTCTGATGCCCTACGGACTCTACATCCAGGCTTGTGACATGTGTCTTGGTCTGCCATCAACAGAGGAGTGTTTTCTCACGACCTTTCAAACGTTTTTTACCCCTCATAAAGCCACATACTTGTCTTGAATAGCGACCCGCTACGCTAGTTCCTTCCCTCCCGCAACACTGGCACCTCTACGCTAGCTCCTGTCCCTAGCACGCCCAAGGTGGCAAATGAATGCCACGCACTGTGAGGTGCCCCACTGGTTTTTTTTTTTTTTTTTTTTTTACACCCTGAGGCGGAGACAGGAAGGCCTGACGTCCTTATCAGACTTAATCATCTGCAGATGTGGCGCCCGCGGGCTCAGGCTGTCTCTGCCATTCTTGTGTTCCTGGCTCTTGTCCCTTCCCCCTGGTCCGCTCAGCCCTGGGCGCGACAGGGCCGCATGCACATGCGTAGTCCTCTCCAGCCCTCCTTGAGTGTAGGAAGCTGGGGAAGTGGGGATGTTCTGCCCTAATCAGGCTCTGACGCCAAGATGGAAACACCTGGGAGTCCGGGTGTTTGTTCCCAGCCGTTCTTGGCCTCGTTGCACCCTCTTGAATAGTTAAGTGTCAGACCTTACCTGTTTTCTGCACGCACGGGCTTCTTGTAGAATTGTCCGCCTGCTTGGAAGAGTGTCTGTCCAACGTGATCGGTTTCCAGCATCTACGTTTCAGAGCTGGTTTGGGAAGAGGAAGCGTCCTGAGCCCGTGCAAGTCATTGCATGTTGGGAGCACCTCCGTCATCATTTTTAAGTTGGAAAAGGTGCTTGTGAGAAGCCTGGCAGTTTTAAGGTGGCACCAATGAGAAGAAAATAGAACATGCCCAACGCTTCTCTGGTGGACTGGGTGCCTGTGTGTGCTCGCTCTTTGACAATGGTTTTCTGAGTCACCTAAGTAACTGATAGACTGCACCTAAGGCCCCCCCCCCCCCCCCCCGACAGGGTTTCTCTGTGTAACAGCCCTAGCTGGCCTGGAACTAACTCTGTAGACCAGGCTGGCCTCAAACTCTCAGAGATCCACCTGCCTCTGCCTTTTGAGTGCTGGGATTAAAGGCGAGCACCATCACCACCCAGCAAGACTTTCTTTTATTACTAGGAACCTCATTTTGTTAAGACAATTGACCAAAAGAGCATACTTCTAAGACTCTAACAGCCAGGGGCTGGAGAGATAGCTCAGAGGTTAAGAGCATTGCCTGCTCTTCCAAAGGTCCTGAGTTCAATTCCCTGCCAGCAACCAGGTGGTGGCTCACAACCATCTGTAATGAGATCTGGTGCCCCCTTCTGGACTACAGGCATACATGCAGACAGACTATTGTATACACAATAAAATAAATAAATATTAAAAAAAAACAAGCAAACAAAACAAAAAAGAAAAATGAATTTAATAATAATAATAAAAACTCTAACAGGCATAGTCGACCCATGGCCGACGGGCTACTTGTAGCCGAGGACAGCTGTGAATGAGGTTCCCTTCCTGCGGGCTTCTATAGAGTGCTCAGCAGTGATGGATAGTATGGTCCAATTCTTTGTCATTGTGCATAAATCTAGTCATTATGACGCGTGCATTTGTGTGCCCTTAATATCTCAACCATGGAATTTTCTTTTTTTAAAAAATATTTATTTATTATGTATACAATATTCTTTTTTAAAAAAAATATTTATTTATTATGTATACAATATTCTGTCTGTGTGTATGCCTGAAGGCCAGAAGAGGGCACCAGACTCCATTACAGATGGTTGTGAGCCACCATGTGGTTGCTGGGAATTGAACTCAGGACCTTTGGAAGAGCAGGCAATGCTCTTAACCACTGAGCCATCTCTCCAGCCCTCAACCATGGAATTTTCAAGCATATTTTTCAGTTATTTTTGTTTCCAAAACAGTCTCACTCAATTCTTCATACTGAGCTTACGAGGTGGGGTTGTTTGAGAGACAGTCTTGCTGTTTATTTTAAACACCTTCTAGCTTTTATCCGTGTGTGTCTTAGTTAGGGACAATTCTTATAAAGAAACACATTTAATTGTGTTGGCTCATTTACAGTTCAGAGGTTCAGTCCGTCGTGGTGCTGGAGAGGTAGCTGAGTGTCCTACATCTTGGCTTCCAGGCAACAGGAAGTGATCATCTCAATGGGCATGGCTTGAGCATATATGAGACCTCAAAGCCCACTTCCCCAGTGGTACGCTTCCTCCAAAAAGACCACACCACTCCAACAAGCCCTACACCTAGTGCCACTCCCTTTGAGGGCCATGTATGTCTTCATGTATGCGTGAGTACATGTGAATGTGCAGGTGCAGTATTAGTGCTTGTGTGTGTGTGCACATACTTCTGGAGGCCAAACTCACACACTCAATTGCTCTCCCTCTCAAGACAAGATTGCTCACCGATTCATCTGGGCTGTCTGGGCAGCCAGTGGGTCCTTCGGGAATACAAATTGAGGTACCACACCCAGACGTGTCACAGGGACACTGGGGATTAACTCAAGGCCTCAGGCTCCTGCCATAAGCACTTTATTGACAGACCCATCTCCCTAGCCCTAAATGTCATTTTTTTTTTTGGCGGAAAACTAATTTTAGGTTTCTTTAGAGCCCAAACAAAAATACCTTACAACAACTTCAAGTGATACCTCCGGAATTCAGTGAACACCTAGGAAGACCAATATAAAACAGACCAATTTATCTGTCCAGGGGCTGAAATTGAAGTTCCTTTAGAAATAATTTAGATATTTAATTTTTTCCTTCTCAGTGACACGGGAACCACGCCACCAGAGAGCGGTATCTTTGGGTTTATGATAAACTTCTCCGCATTTCTTGGTAAGTGCACGATTATTATAAATGAGAAATCTACAGTCTCATGTGAAATGAAATGTTATCTTTAGTTTGTATACTTTGCAAAAGAGCACAACCTGTATAACTAGAATTTTGAGAGACTAAAGTATGTAAAAAATTGGAATTATGTATAGCCTTATTATAGAACTATGCCTTATCTGGTAATCTAGGACAGGGTTTGTAAGAGGTGGTTTTAAACCCCAAACTTCTAAAATTTTATTTTATCTAAGATATATTATTATTTGTGTGTGTGCATGCATAAACATGCACGCATTGGAGATTAATTTTCACTGTTTGTGTGTATACACAGACATGCATGTGTCCGTGTCCTCAGGGGCTAGAAAGAGGAAGTCAGATCCCTTAGAGTTAGAAGCATTCATGAGTCACTCGATGTGGGTGCTTGGATCTGAACGCCAGTCCTCGTGATAGAGCAACAAAGATTGCTTAACTGCCTAGTCACCTCTCTGGGCCTGAAAGGGATTTTCAGGAGATTTAGTTTTAAAAAACTTATTTGTACCCCAGCGTTTGGGAGGCAGAGGCAAGCGGATCTCTGAGTTCCAGGCCAGCCTGGTCTACAGAGTGAGTTCCAGGATAGCCAGGGCTGTCTCGACACGGGGAAACCCTGTCTCTACGCCTAGCCCCATCAAACGACAACAAAAAAAGCCACTATCACCACCACCAACAAAAAAGCCTCATTTGTAACCAAGACACGTGAGGAATCCACTGTGTAAGGCCACGTCTTTTTGTTTGTTTGTTTTGTTTTGTTTTGTTTTTTTGAGACAGGGTTTCACTGTAATTTTTTAGAGCCTGTCCTGGAACTCTTGTAGACCAGGCTGGTCTCGAACTCACAGAGATCTGCCTGCCTCTGCCTCCCGAGTGCTGGGATTAAAGGCATGCACCACCACCACCCGGCTAAGGCCACGTCTTAAAATGTATTCTGAGGGCAGCTTACACGGAATCAGCTGTGGTTAGAAGCATGTTCCTGAGCTACCTACAGATCTGCTCAGTCAACTGTAACAGGGCTCGGGGAATACATGTTGTACATAGGCACGTGGAGCCAGGGTGGAGAAGAGTGACTGACCACTTGTCTGGCATGTAGGCAGAGTTGGGTTTGATCCATAAATCCAAACCAAAGCAATTCAGGGGACTTGATTGCCTTTTATAGACTGGGAATGGCTGACTTGTGAGGGGAAATAGAAAAAGATAAAACCAGTTTGTATCTGTCTCAGGTATATATATATATATATACCTTGTCCATTCCTCAGAAGTCAGGTGGAAATAATGGATGGGATGCAATCTTGTCATGCGCCAATTAATATCATGCACACTGATTCCAATTACTTTGCCATTGCTATAAAACTTGATCTTCTACCAGAGGATTGGAGGATACAGGTGTCAGATGGGAGGGGGGGATTGTGAGGGGGGGTGGGGTCGGGGATGGGGTGGGGTAGCTTTCCATCCTTTTGTCCTCTGCCCTGTGGAACCCTCAGAGTCTATCCCTCCTCTCTCCTCCTAGAGCAGGCCAGGAGGACCTCCAGGAACCCTCCCGAGGGAGTGGTGGGCCGCTTTAGAATTTGTGCAACTTGGCAGAAAGTTTCTTTCGCTCATCTGTTTGTGGGCTCTCCCAATTGGGTTTGGAGGTGAGAAAGGGGACGAAAGAAAGAGAGGGCCGGTCAGTCCCAAAGCCTTTTCATGCATCTTTGCCGAACCAGACTTAGAAGAGCGAGTAATAATTGTTTGAGCACTGCCAGCCATAGTGCTTTAGACCCAATACATGCCATGAATATATTCAAATTTTATTTATTTATTTGTTTGTTTGTTTGTTTATTTGTTTATTTATTGGTTTTTCGAGACAGGGTTTCTCCGTAGCTTTTGGTTCCTGTCCTGGAACTAGCTCTTGTAGACCAGGCAGTCAAATTTTAAAATGGGGTTAAGTGTTCAGGTTTAGCTTTTCTCCTTGCTGTGTGGCCGGGCCCACTTATATTTGCTATGTAGGCCAGAGGTTGGGTAGAACTTGCAGTTCTTCGTTAGGCTTTGAAAGGCTGGGGCTCTCACCGCCCCTTGCGAGACTGCTTTTTATTTACTTTGTTTTTAACTTGTTAAAATGCTGAGATAAAGTCTCTTCTAGGTTGCCCAATGTGGCCTTAACTGTGTAAATACGCACAAAGTCCACCTTCTCAGAGGTGAGGGTCACACATTTTACACACTTCACAAACCACCCAGAAGGAAACATTTCCTATCAGCAGTAGACTTCGGAAGACTGGCGCAGACTGTGCCAAAGTCACTACGGCTTGAACCCAGGGGGGAAATATGAATGCCACATGGTCATGTGATTCTCAGAAGACACACAAAAAACCAAAAGGCAGTTTTCAGGAGGCTGAAAGTGCTCCCGCCCACTAAAGAGGAAATACCAACTAAAGTTTCCTGTCTTCAGGCCTCAGAGGACTGTTCATTTCAAAGGGTTACACTCCCGCCTAGGCAGACTTGGAGCGAGTGAGACCTGCCTCTCAGCATTTTACTCATGCACGCACATATTTATTCTTTTAACCTTAGACTGCTGCTCTGAAAACGTACCCCAAACTTACAAGTCAGGAGTGGTAAGGGAGTATGGGTTGTAGCTGGAAAACCCGGGGAGCAAAGTAGAACGCCATCCATAAGAGAAGAGCAAAATAAAGACAGGATCTCACACGCCATATTGAAGCCCCCGGAAAATGACAGTGTAGATTTATTTTGCAGTAATTTGAAAGAAGCTTCATGGTCCATTGTTAAGTGAGAAAAGCAAGTCATAGAATAACGTATGGAGTGCAATGCCCTTTACATGAAAATAGCTAAGATGGTGTGTGTGTGTGTGTGTGTGTGTGTGTGTGTGTGTGAACACACCACATGGGGCAGAGAATGGAAGAACTAAATGTGTTGCAATCAGGACTTTTTCTTTCTTCCCTGTTCTGGGGATCAAACCTAAGGCCTCATGTTACACTCCCTGCCATAATTAAGAAATTTTGTATGAAATAAAAAATGACTCACACGTGTTCTTGTTTTTCATTAAAAAAATCAGGGATTAAAATTCACTAGACTGAACTTTTTCCCCCTCAGGTGCGGCTACAATGTACATGAGATATAAAATAGTGGAGAAGCAAAACGAGACCTGCTCCTTCGGCACTCCTGTCTTCAACTTGGTGTCCTTGGTTCTTGGATTTGTGGGGTGTGTTGGAATGGGCATTGTAGCCAATTTTCAGGTATGGCCTGAGTGTTTGGGGTGGTTGACCATGGAAGAGCCCATGCATGAGTAGAGAAGCAGGAAATTCAAGACACCAGCTTGTGCTGGAAGGCCTGGGAGACCTGGGAAATGGCAAAGAGCTAGGACTGGGTTGAGTTTTACCATGCTCATCAGTCTTTCTTGGGAACTGGGGGAGAAGGGTTTCTATACACAAGCTCATGAGAGCATGAACCTCCAATGGTGCTACAGGCTCGGCACTGCTCCCTGTTTGTTCATTTTGTTTGTTTGCTTTTGTTTTTCGAGACAGGGTTTCTCTGTGTCTTGGAATTCACTTTGCAGACTAGGCTGCCCTCGAACTCACAGAGATTCTCCTGCCTCTGCCTCCCAAGTACTGAGTTTAAAGGTGTGCACCACCACCTCCCAGCCTCATTTTTTAAAAAATATTTATTTATTTATTATGTATACAATATTCTGTCTATACGTATGCCTGAAAGCCAGAAGAGGCCACCAGACCTCACTACGGATGGTTGTGAGTGAACACCATGTGGTTGCTGGGAATTGAACTCAGGACCTTTGGAAGAGCAGGCAATGCTCTTAACCGCTGAACTATCTCTCCAGCCCCTAACAACCATTCATTAATTTTTTTTTTCGAGACAGGGTTTCTCTGTAGTTTTGGAGCTTGTCCTGGAACTAGCTCTTGTAGACCAGGCTGGCCTCGAACTCACAGAGATCCGCCTGCCTCTGCCTCCCAAGTGCTGGGATTAAAGGCGTGCGCCACCACTGCCTGGCTCCAGCCTCATTTTTTAAAAAAAGACCCATCTTTATCCTCTTCTATATGGCTCAGCTTGGTCTGGAACTTTTGGCAGGCCTCATTTTCATTATGTGTGTGCACATGCACACACACACGCACACTCACACACACAGATTTAACCTTAAAACTATTAATGCTGAGTTCTCCTGCCTTAGTCTTATGCCTCAGGGATTGCAGGCATGAAGTCCCATGCCGGGTTCTCCAGTTCATATTCGTGTAGCGTGAAGCAAGCGATACTTTAGCTTTGTAAACAACTGAGCCAATGCTTACGTCTCTGCTGTTGGATATGATCCATCGTTTACTCAAAGAGAAGCTCCTAACCTCTCTCTTTTGTTGAAGATTTGGTTTATGGAGGTGAAATCATTTGCTCAGGTTTTTTCAGTGATTTTAGTTTACAGAACCAGAATACGGCCTCTATTCCAGGACCCACACTTTTTCTTTAATTTTTATATTCCTGCTCATCCCACAGTCTTTTCCAAGAGAGCATTTGATTTGTCTATGGAGAAGCTATTTAATATCTTAGAAAAATCTGTAAGCTTCCTGTTCATACTTCTGACAGTCCCCACCTTTTAAGACGGTTACAAGGATTGGCCCAGAGAGAATCCAGTGTACAGTAGTCAGCTGTCCGCTCTCGGTGGCTGCAGTAGTCATAGCCACCGTGATGGTCTTGCCCTCTGTTGTCTCTACAGGAGAGCAGGATGGGTTTCTATAGGAGGCCTCAGATTCTGTCCAAGGGAATCTCTAACCTTTTCCCCACCAGCAATGACCTGTATGATGCTTGTTTTTACACAAAGACGGCAGGCTTCACTGTAGTGGGCTGCTCCAGGACGTGCCGTACACAGGAATAAGTGCAAACCTTCCTACGTCACCTGCTGTCCATCCATGCTCTATTGTCTACTCCTGCATGGAGCTGGAGCGCGGTTTGAGTGGCCTCTGCCTGACGTGCATCTCATGAACCCCACAGACTCACTGTTTCTGCACCCATCAAGGGAGGCGCCCTCTGTTAGCATTGGGGGTGGGGTGGGGGTGGGGAGCTCATGATAAAGCACCGCAGGAAACTCAGGACTGTCTGCCAATAGTTAGGGTGAAAGGCCACCTTCCTTATACTGTACCACATATTCAGAATGACCCATAGGGCGGGGATGGTTCTTAGACCGGCACAGTTTATAGCTCTGCATCAGACAGCATGCTCACAGGGGTAGAGGACCTTGTCAGTGAGTGTATATGAACTGTTCAGCGGGAGGAAAGTGTGCTTTGATAGAATACGCTATGATAATACCACTTTCTCCCCGGAATAGCACTATAGGGTGGAAAATCACAAAGGACAGACTTTGTGAAGAAAATAATTATGGATTTTCTCCTAAACTCACCTTAAAGAGCCCATGAGTTAAGTCCTTAAAAAAATCCAGACGTAGGAGCTTTACGACTTCCGTGAGCGTCCACTGTTTGCCCTGTCAGGGCGCTCCTAAACCTTTCCCCACAGCGTCCTTGTTTGAGGGTCCCCGGTGCATTTCTAGCTTGCTACAAGCCGTGGACCTGGAGAAGAATTTGAACTATGAGACCAAGAGAGACTGGAGGAGGCTCCGGAGTTTGATCATTTAAATCTTCCCTAGAGGGCCACAGCTTTGCTTCCCTCACCGGGTGCGCAGGTTACCTGCCTTGTTTGCTCCCCCACTGGGTGCGCAGGTTACCCGCCTTCCCCCACTGGGTGCGCAGGTTACCTGCCTTGTGCTTGCCTCCTTTATTTCTGCCAGGGCTTCGTTTTCTGCACAGAATTCCCACCTGTGAGGTGATAGCATAAGACAGCGTGTTAAGTGAAATGAGCCAGGGGCCGGGAGATTGCTGTCTACTGAGAAAGTGCGCAGAGCCCACGTAACTCAGGTGACACCAGCACTGGCTGGGGACACAGAGACAGGCAGATCCCTGGTCAGTTGGCTTAACACGATTGGTGAGTTACAGGTCAGTGAGGGACCCTGTCCAAACAAGGTGGGGGCTCCTGAGCAACGACAGACAACTATGGCACGATCTCCCTCATAGTCGACTCTAAAGGAGCCAAAGCAAGGGAACGCTTACTTTTTATTTTTATAAATAAATTTTATTTTACTGTTTATTTTATGGAATAAAAGAGTGGCTGAAGCCCAATAGTCGTGGCACAAGTCTTTAATCCCAGCACTTGGGAGGCAGAGGCAGGTGGATCTTCGAGGCCAGCCTGGGCTACAGAGTGAGTTCCAGGACAGCCAGGGCTACACAGAGAAACCCTGCCTCAAAAAACCAGAAACCAAATCAAAACAAAACAAAAAAGAGTGGCTGATTGCAGAACAGAAAGAAAATCCAATGCTTGTATAGTCACAGTCAAGTGGTTAAAGTGATGAACTGGGAAAAAAAAAAGCCAATTAAGAGCTGTAAATCAAGGCAATGAGATGACTCCAGATGTCAGCCCTTGCTGTGGGGCCTGAACTCAACCCCCAAAATCCACCATAGAGGGAGAAAACTGACTTCCAAAGTTGTCTTGATCATGCACCATAGCCTGCATGAACACGCACTCTCTCTCTCTTACAAAAAACACACAGACAAACAAGCAAAAAACCCATAAGCCTAGTGTGGTGGCACACACCTGTAATTCTAGCACTCAAAAGAGTGAGGGAGGAGGATTACGAGTTGGAAGCCAGCCTCAGCTACAAAGCAAGAACCTATCTCAATCAACAAACAAACAAAGGAAAACAAGCCAGACTTGGTAGCGCACAGTCACCACAGAGACAGAACTTATCTTGATCAGGTCGCATTATAAACATATACAAAACTTACATAAATATCATGGATATATACAATTACTATTTATACCTTAAAACTAATCTTTTTTTTTTTAACCGAAGTGCTTATTATGGCAAAAAGAAAATACCCAAAGTTTAACCCCTCAGTTTTCTGCTGTTTTCTGCACTTCATGGCTTTGAAACTTGCAAAAGCTTTCCACCTTATCCACCCAAAATCCATATCTGACCTGGGAACCATCCCTTTCTAAAGACAGGAACCTGGGGGTGTGGTTCAGTTGACAGAAAGCTTGTTAAGCTTGCACGAGGGCCTGGGTTTAATCCCCAACACCCTATAATTCTGGGGATGGTGCAAGTCTGCCTATTGCATTTAGGAGGTAGAGGCAAGGGGATACAAAATTCAAGATCCTCAGCTACATAGGGAGTCTGAGGCCAGCCTGGAATACATGAAGTTCTGTGTGTGTGTGTGTGTGTGTGTGTGTGTGTGTGTGTGTGTGTGAGAGAGAGAGAGAGGGGGGGGGGGGGGGGGGGGGGGGGNAGGGGGGGGGGAGAGGAGAGAGAGTGATTTTTGAGATGAAATCTCACTATGGAACCCAGGCTGGCCATGAACGCTTGATTCCCCCTTCCTCGGCTTCCTGAGTGATGTGGGTTCCCCCACACCTAAGTTAAGACCCCTTTAGTGACGGAGTACATAGACCATTGTGAAGAAGACCCATCAGAGATGCTGCTACACCAGCCAAGTCTGGAGCCTTTCGATATGATCATGGCAGGACAAGCATCCCCAGGGGATCCATGAAGCTTGCAGATTTAGCTTAGCTCCAGAAGGATGTGTCAAGATGGCCAGGGCAGAGGAAGGAAATGTTGTCACAGCGGGAGGAGAAAACGGATTCAAGTTCAGGATGTCTGTGAATGCGGAAAGTCCCCGAATTCCGACTATTCCTGAAAACGACTCATCAGCAGAAGGGGCCTTGGTTTCTATTTTGCCCTCACGCAAACTTGCTTCCCATTCAAGCCATGAAAGGGATTTGTTTCTCTCAATTGTTTAAAGACATCTTTTAAAACCATGGTAAAATATACATAATATAGAATTTTCATCTTAAGTACTTTCTCTATCTTATTCATTGGCTATTTTTCTGAATTCTGTACGTACACCCACATTTAAAGGGGCATACATATTTCAAAACATAGACTGTCCCTTACTTTTCATATAGACCTATATCTGTATGCCCATGTTAGATATCCTAGTTATAGAAAATAACACCGCACACTGTAGAATACGAATGCAATTGTGCTGGTATTCACAGTAACTCACACCTGCCTCGGTTTCCCAAGTACTGAAATTACAGGCTTGAGCTGCCTCACATGGCTTCTAAATGCAAAAATGCACTTCTTTTTTTCCTAAACAGGATTTCTCTGTAGCCATGGCAGTCCTGGAACTCACTCTATAGACCAGACTGGCCCTGAACTCACAGAGATCCGCCTGCTTCTGCCTCCCGATGCTGGGATTAAAGGCATGTGCCACCACTGCCCTACTCCAAAGCAGTGTTTTATAGGAGATACTCTCCTGTAGTTGGCACTGTGAGCTGACTGTGTAGATGGCAGACCAAGAAGGAGGCTCTAATTATCTTAAGGTCATAGTCTCATAGCGGAGTTATGACTTGATTTAGAATGCCAGGCTCTAAGGCCCATCCCCAGCTCTCCTCCAGGGTGGATGCTCTTTTTCCTTTCTCATTTGTACCGGAATAATGGTGGAGCGAGCAGCTTCAGCTGCAGGTGTTCCTCAGCAGTGGGAGGCTTTTCTCATACCGATACTTGAATGGACACCTACCTTCCTGACTGCTGATGACTGACGGTAGTTCTTACCTGGGGGTCATGATCCCTTTGGGGCAGTCAAATGACCCTTTCACAGGGGTTGCCTATGGGATATCCTGCACACCAGATATTTACACTACAGTTCATAACAGCAGCAGGACTACAGTTATGAAGTGGCAACGAAAAGAATTTTATGTTTGGGGGTCACCGCAACGTGAGGAATGGTTTTAAAGGGTCTCAGCTTTAGGAAGGTTGACAATCGCTGGCTTGGAGCCTCCCAGAGTGTGTGAAGGAGTGGCTGGTGGCTTCTGGTTAGCCCTTCCCCATGGAGTAAGAACCCATTCATGATCTCTGCAGGAGTTAGCTATGCCTGTGGTCCACGATGCCGGCGCCCTCCTGGCTTTCATCTGCGGTGTGGTTTACACGTTCCTGCAATCGGTCATCTCCTACAAATCGTGTCCCCAGTGGAACAGCCACACCACGTGCCATGTCCGCATGGTCATCTCTGCAGTTTCCTGTGTAGCTGTCATCCCCAGTATCCTTTCCACATGTCAGCTGGAAAAATATGGTCTGTTCTAGAGAGGGGGGCTGCTCAAGTGGGGGTCTTGCAATAGGGAGAGACTCACTGAGTACACGTGGATGTAATGGTCTGTCCTGTCTCTTTAAGAGATAAGCCACACCCACTCCCTCCCCAGTCTGCCAAGACAAACTAAGTGGGAGTCTAGAGCAAGGGAGCAACTTGGGGGTCACTGGGTAGAAGAGAACCAAGGAAACCTTGAGGTAGCTAAACTTCCTCGGTGGGATTCTTGTACAAGACACAATCAGGGCAATCAAATATCCCAGGGGTTGGGGACGGAGGGAGGGAACTCTCACCAGAGAGATGGTATCAGTTGAGAGGAGACCGTTACTAGACTCCATTCACTGTCTCTGAGACTTCAGGCCATGGTTGCGTGGACCCAGGAGCTCTTGCAGAACACCGTGACAACTTTGCTTTGTTATGAACAGGAAAGAGAAAGCAAGGGATAGAGGGGAGGAAGGGGGAGAAGGGGAGGAAGAGAGGCAGGGATGGGAGGAGGAGGTGGGGGAAGGAGTCTGGGACATGCCACCCCAAGACCTGACCCAAGGACTGACTTCAGTGATCCGCTTCTTCCAGATAGGTCCTACCTCTTGAAGTTTCCAGAATCTCTACCAATAGTGCCACCTGCTGGGACCAAGTCCCCCACAGATGCTTGAACCTTTGGGGGCTGGGATGAAGACACTTTATATCTGTCTTAGTTACTTTGTTTCTGTTGCTGGGAAAAGACACCATGACCAAGGCAACTTACTGAGGAGAGAGTTTATTTGGTGCTTGTAGAGGGTTGGAGTCGAATGACTGCCATGGGGTAGGGAGGAGGGGACCATGGTGGCAGGCAGGCGGTCAGGCCCACATGGCACCGGAGCGGTAGCTAAGGACTTACATCTTGATCTACAGTTGTGAGGCAAAGGGAGGTAACTGGGAATGGCAAAGACCTTTGAAACTCCAGAGCCCACCCCTAGGGACTCATTTTCAACAAGACCATGCTTCTGAACTCTTCCCAAACAGTTCCACCAACTGAGACCCAAACATTAGAGTATATGAGCCTGCGGGGGGGCCATTCTGATTCAGCCCACCGCACTAACCTTAATCAGGGGCTAGTTAAATTGATTTCCTATTCTAAATTTATATCCCAGTTAAGTTGTTCTTTATTCTGACGGGCACGGATGGGCCCAGGAGAAGGTTTAGGATCCAGATTCCAGTTCAGCTAAAGCAAAGCATCTTTGTCCCAGCAAGTCTGATGTTCCCTCTATGCCGCTGTTCCTAAAGCATGAAGGAGTTTTTCCTTGCCAGCTATCTGTTCTCTTCAGAGGAAATAGGAGAAAAGTGTGCAGTGCTACAGAAGAATTAGATCCAAACAGGCTTTGGGGGGAAGGAGTGAATGGGGATAGAAAAAAAGCAAGGTACACTCGAGCCTGTTGACATTTCCTTCCCACCAGTCGATTTCACAAGCCACATGAAAATATTTAATATTTTTGAAGTGCTTGGTTAAAGACATCAAATATTGGCATTGCACTTAAAGAAGTAGCTTTGCGACATCCCCCAGCATCCAGACGCGTTGCCCGCTGGGGACGCGGCAGTTTGACCAGCTCAGCTGTACTCAGGGAGTTTCCTCTTAAACGCTTATCACTCGTGACTAAGTCAACCAAGATACGCTTAGCCTTTCTGTAGTGGCCGCTCTTGTCTTCTGTACGAAATTCACTTTTTTCTTTTTAAGCAATGAGAAAAAAAAAGGAAATGAGTATTTAATCATGCATATATATTCTGATCTACAGGAAATGAAAGCTGGGCATGGTGGTACGTGCTTGTAGGTCTAGCTCTTGACAGGTCTGGGTTCACAGGACTGGTGTCTTAAGAAAGACCCCTTCCCTCCTGGTCTAGACTCAATGTGAGGGCTTTTGACCTTGTCATACTGTATTTGGTTTTGTTGGTTTGGTGGTTGTCTCCTGGAGGCCTGCTCTTTTCTGAGGGGAAGTGGAAGGGGAGTGGACCTAGGGGAAAGGAGCGGTGTGGAGGAGATGGGGGGAGAGGAAGGCGGGGAAACTGTGGTAGGGATGGAGTGTATCAAAGAAGAGTCTATTTTCTTTCTTTCTTTCTTTTTTTTTTTTTTTTTTTTTTTNTAGCTCTTGTAGACCAGGCTGGCCTCAAACTCACAGAGATCCGCCTGCCTCTGCCTCCCAAGTGCTGGGATTAAAGGCGTGCGCCACCACCGCCCGGCAAGAAGAATCTATTTTCAGTAAAAAAAGAAAACGGAAGCTCTCTTTTTCTCTCTCTCTCTCTTTCTCTCTCTCTCTCTCTCTCTCTCTCTCTCTCTCTCTCTCTCTCTCTCTCTCTCTCTCTCTTCCTCTCCTGTGTGTGTTTTGTTTGTTTATTTGCTTGCTTGAGACTATGTAACTCCCGCTGGCCAGCCTGTTTCAGCCAGCCAAGTGCTGGGATTACAGGTGTGTACGATCACCCCCAGTTCCCTTTCTTTCTTTAATGAAGTATTTAAACCAAGAAAATAAAAGCGATACCGTATTCCAAGGGTGGAAAGTTCTCCATCTTTTGATCTTGTGTCAGATTGCAGAAAAGAAAATTGGGGTGTGTGTGTGTGTGTGCGCGCGCTATTTTGTAAGCAATGTAGGCCAGGTCATGGTGTATAGTGGCCAAGCTCTGGGACACATCTTGTCCTTTAAACCCTCTGCTCCGTGCTCACTTTGGCAGCACACGCAGTAAGACTGGGGTGACAGAGACGATTAGCAAGACCCTTGCGCAAGGATGCCGTGCAAATTCGCCAAGCGGTCTATATTTTTCAGCAATTTTATTGTTACATTACAAACCCATCAACTGACAAAAAAAAAAAAAAAAAAAAAGAGAGCTGTGTGACTAAGCTCTGAGCTTCCTGTTTCTCCCCTAAAATAGATATTAACACCAGATAGCCTGAGTATGCAATTTTGCTTTTGTTTTCTTTAATGTTTTGAGATAGAGTCTTGCTCTGTAGCTCAGGCTGGCCATGAGCTTGCGGCCACCCTTTGCATCTCAGCCTCCTGAGGGCTGGGGTTGAAGGCACACGCTGGGATTAAAAGCATGCACCACCTAGCTGGGTTCCTCTCCTAGTCTTGGGGAAATATAATTATGGAATTTTTAGTCAAGGAGGAACTAAGCCCCAAGACTGAGGTGTGTACTAGCCCACTGCAGCCTTCACTCCTAAGACAACTCCTGTTTCTCCTCGTCCTGTTTATGGTTTGAAGATGTTCGGACTTTCAAAAGAGATTTCCTTAAATCTTTAGCTTGTGTTGACTGTAAAATGTATAAGTAAGGGACATTTGTAGCGTTGTAAACAGTTTTTTTTTGTTGTTGTTGTTTACAACTTCTAGAGGCAAATTTTCCTCAGTCAGTCTTGGAATTTGCTCTGTAGACCAGGCTGGCCTCGAACTCTGCCTCCCAAGTGCTAGGATTAAATGCGTGTGCCCCCACTGCCCCAACGAGGCAAATCTCTTGATACTCCTACCAGAGAGTCCCAGCACAGACATGCCAGCCTCAGTTTCCCATCCAAGCATTTCCATTTGCTGGTCTCATGTCCAGGTGGTTCGTATTTCTAGCCAAGCCAAAGGGTCAGAGACCCTTACAGACTCAGGTCAAATCCCTGCGAGAAACTCCCCTGAATGGATTTCAACAAACTTCCTCCTGAAAAAAGTCTGTGGCCTCCAGCTGTTTTGTGGTACTGTTTCTCTGGAAGGGCGTTAACGGCTCCTCAGAATGCGCATGCTTCTCCTTCATATTTCTTTCACATGAAACAGCCTCACTGACTCCCAAAGAAACTGAACCACGGGGTGAGGGCAATCTCTTTTATTCCTCTGTGTAGGCCCGGCTGTCCTGGTTCCCCTTGCCTCTGCCTCCTTAGTGCTGGGACTAAAGTCATGTGCCAGCCTCCACGCCCATCTGGGAGGCCTTTCATTTCATACCAGGCTTCTAAATTTCTCCTGCTTATTGGCTCATCTTGCTTCAACTTGTAAAGCCTCCAAAAACTTCACAGAAGCCAGCCATGATGGTAATAGCCCAAGCCTGACTCAGAAAAAGAAAAAACAAAAGAAAGAAAGAGAAAGAAAGGAGAGAGGGAAAGGAAGAAAAGAAGAAAGAGAAAGAAAAGGGCCGGGTGGTGGTGGCACGTGCCTTTAATTCCAGCACTTGAGAGACAGAGGCTGGTGGATCTCCATGAGTTCAAGGCCAGCCTGTTTGAAAGAGTGAGTTCCAGGACAGCCAGAATTACATAATGAGACCCTGTCTCAAAAATTAATTAATTAATTAATCAATAAGAAAGAAAGAAAGGAAGTAAGGAAGAAAGAAAGGAAAAAGGAAAGAAAGAAAGGGGGAGCGGAGAAGAAAGGAAGAGAACAGAGCATCACGGGGTTCTTGAGACACATGATCATTGTAACACTTCCCCCCTGGACATGGTGGTTTCCTGTTCTCTGTTTTTGCCTCTGCTCCTCCCAGGGGCCATTCTAGGGCTGGACTATTGGTCCATCACAGTAACTGCCTGGCTTTTTGCACACTTGAAATGTGGCTATCCCAAATTGAGATCTTTCATAAACGTAAAATACGCACTCATTTCAAAGACTTGGTAAGAAAAAGGAATGTAGTTTAGATGACAACATTAGTTCCCCCTCCTCCTCCTTTTGCGTTTTTGGTGGTTGTTTGTTGTTGTTGTTGTTTTTGGTGGGGAGATTGTGAATGTACTTAAACTCATTATGTAGCTCAGATTGGCTTCCATTTCTCTTGTCCTAGCCTCCCAAGTGTTGGGGTTACTGACATAGGTACTACACCCAACTTACGCTAATAATTCTTTATGTTATTACATATTAAAATTATATCATTACCAATATTTTATTTATTATTAATTAAGTTATGTATGCATGTGTACAGGTGCCCATGAGATCAGAAGGGGCATCAAATGCCCTGGAGCTGAGGTTTATAGGCAAGTTGTCAGCTGCCCAGCTGTGTGTGCTGGGAACCAGACCCATGTCCTCTGCAGGAACAGCATACACTGTTAACAGTGAGCCATAGCTTCTCTTCCATCACCATTAATATTATATTTAATAGAATATTTGCTATCTACTAGTATAAAAAATAACAGTAAGCCGGGCAGTGATGGTGCACACCTTTAATCCCAGCACTCGGGAGGCAGAGGCAGGTGGATCTCAGTGAATTCGAGGCCAGCCTGGTCTACAGAGCAAGTTCCAGGACAGCAAGGACTGTTTCACAGAGAAATTCTATCTTGAAAAACAAAACAAAACAAAAGCCCAATACTAAATAATATATTAACATTATTATAGTGATAGCATTTTAGTAAGATGGATAAAATAAGATACATTATTAAAATCGGTTGCATTTATTTATTTTATTATTATTTATTACTATTTGATTTTTCAAGACAGGGTTTCTCTGTGTAATGGTTCTGACTATCCTGGAACTCACTTTGTAGACCAAGTGGGCCTTTTTTTTTTTTTTGGTTTTTCGAGACAGGGTTTCTCTGTGGTTTTGGAGCCTGTCCTGGAACTAGTTCTTGTAGACCAGGCTGGCCTCGAACTCACAGAGATCCGCCTGCCTCTGTCTCCCGAGTGCTGGGATTAAAGATGTGTGCCACCACTGCCCCAAATCTTTTTGGTTTTTAAAAACATGAATACTAGCAACTAGGACATTCTAGTACTGCGGGGCATGGCTACCATAGAGAAGCCTTCAAAGAAATAACTCAGATGAGGCCGAGCTCTGTGATGAATTCCCCACAGTGCCCCAAATGCCAGTGCATACTGAATTAATGGTTTGTTTGTTCGTGTTTTTCTGAGTCATTGTCGTTCCCTTTCCTCTAGCACACCATGTTCTCTGGGCTTTGTCAAACGGGAATTTAATATCTCGGAGTGTGGAGACTAAGTCTATTTAACTGAATTCCTCAGCTACCCCCCAGGCCGACAGCATGGTCCCATCTACCCCCAGACAGACAGCGTGGTATCTGGTGCAGGGGAGACGGAAGTAAAGAGTAAACAAATAGGATAATTAGTAGGCATTGAGACTAGTAGTTTGTCCATTCTGTTGATTTTCTCGAAGAACCAACTCTTTGTCTCTTTGATTCTTTGCACTGTTTTCTTTGTTTCTATTTTGTTAACTTCAACTCTCAATTTGATTATCTCCTACTGTCCAGTTCTCTTGGGTGAGTTTGCTTCTTTTTGTTCTAAAGTTTTCAAATGTTCTGTTAATTCACTAGTGTGGGATTTTTTTCAGCTTCTTTATAGGCATTTAGGCTATGAACTTTCCTCTTAACACTGCTTTCATTGTGTCCCATAAATTTGGGTATGTTATGTGGTCATTTTCATTGAATTTTAGGAAGTCTTTAATTTCTCCCTTTATTTCTTCCTTGACCCATTGATTATTCAGGTGAGAATTGTTTAATTTCCATGTGTTTGTAAGCTTTCTGGAATTAGTGTTGCTGTTGAATTCTAGTTTTAAGTCATGGTGATCCGATATGATACATAGGGTTATTCCAATATTTTTTGTATCTATTGAAGTTTGTTTTGTTACTGAGTATGTGATCAACTTTTGAGAAGGTTCCATGAGGTGCTGAGAAGAAGGTATATTCTTTTATGTTTGGATGGAATGTTCTATAGATGTCTGTTAAATCCATTTGAGTCATAACATGTTAGTTCCCTTATTTTCCCTGTTAATTTTTGTCTGACTGACCTGTCCTGTGGTGAGAGTGGAGTGTTGAAGTCTCCCACTATTAGTGAGTGGGGTTTAATGTATGATTTAAGTTTTAGTAGTGTTTCTTTTACACATGAGTGTGCCCTTGTATTTGGGGATAGATGTTCAGTACTGAGATTTCCTATTGATGGATTTTTCCTGCGACTAATATGAAATGTCCTTCTTTCTCTCTTTTGATAGATTTTAGTTTGAAGTCCATTTTGTTAGATATTACGATACTAGACCAGCTTGTTTCTTAGGTCCATTTGATTGGAAAATTTTTCCCAACCCTTTATTCTAAGGTGATGTCCATTTTTGGGGTTGAGGTGTGTTTCTTATATGCAGAAAAATGATGGATTCTGTTATTTTTAATCCAATCTGTTACCCTGTGTCTCTTTATAGGTGAATTGAGTCCATTTATATTGAGATTTTAATGACCAGTGATTGCTATCTCCTGTTAATTTAGTTTTCATTGTTGGTGATGTTAATTTGTGCATTTTCCCCTTCTTTGGGATTTGCTGCTATGAAACCATCAATTGTTTGTTTTTGTGGATGTAGCCAGCTTCCTTGGGTTGGAGTTTTCCTTCTAGTACTTTGTGTAGGGCTGGGTTTGTGGCTAGGTATTGGTATTGGTTAAATCTGGTTTTGTCATGGACTATCTTGTTTTGTCCTATGGTGATTGAAAGTTTTGCTGGGTATAGTAGTCTGGGCTGGCATCCGTGGTCTCTTAATGTCTGCATAATGCTTGACCATGACCTTCTGGCTTTCATTGTCTCCAATGAAAAGTCAGGTGTAATTTTGGTAGATTTGCCTTTATATGTTAATTGGCCTTTTTCCTTTGCAGCTCTAATATTCTTTCTTTATTCTGTATGTTTAGTGTTTTGATTATTATATGGCAAGGGGTCTTTTTTTTTTTATCCAGTCTATTTGATCCAAGTAAGTAAGCTTCTTGTATCTTCATAGGGATATCGTTCTTTAGGTTGGGAAAGTTTTCTTCTATGATTTTGTTAAATAAGTTTTCTGTGCTTTTGAGTTGAAATTCAAAGCACACCCCAGTGACACACTTCCTCCAGCAAGGCCACACCCCCTACTCTTTCTAATATTATCAAAGAGTTCCACTCCCTGGTGACTAAGCATTCAAATCTATCAAGCTTACGGGGGTCATTCTTATTCAAACCACCCCAGCATCCAAAAAAGTATGGCTAAGGAATAACTGCATTTCCATGCTAGAATTTATTGATTTATGTGTTTCCTTTGTGGAACCAGGGACTGAACCCAAGGCCCTGTGCCGCGCACCGTCCCCTCTCCCTCTCGTGTCTGAGCTCTGTGCGCTAGAACCCAGTTTGCGAGTTTAGGGAAAGGGGCTGGAGGTTGAGAATACACATGCAGACAGACACGCAGACCTTTTAACACTGATCCCAAAGCCCCAAGAATGCCCCCTTTATTGTGTTCAGGGGCAGATTATATAGAGATAGCCACACCCCAGCCAAACCCACCAGAAACCACTCTCCTGCCATCAGGAACCTCTGAAGGTCTCCTGCTCAGAGCAGCTGTAGGCACTCAGATCAGGGGAAAACAAGTTGTTTACAAGAAATTCAGGATCTGGGGTGTCACTGCTCCCAACAGCCCTGGGCTTGCCAGGAAAGTGTTCTGCAACCCAGTTGTAACTTAACTACTGTCGTGATTGAGGGTCTGAGATGACAAGAAATTCATATAGCTGGTTCGATTGTAGAAATATTATATTTAAATATTGTGTAATGATCATGTTAATAGATCATTAGTAGTAAATACTTAATAGTAAAAGACTTGTTTTCTTCTGCCATTTCCTTAACCATCTCCTTCTTTTCAAGTGATTGCCTGTGCTTCACTAATTTCTATAACCAAGCTGGAATGGAATCCAAATGAAAAGGTAACCACTTATCTTTGGTACAGTTGCTGAGCCTGGGTCTGTGAGCCTGCGGCTGGTGAATCCTAGGAAGAGTCCCCGTCCTTTCTTAGAATGGGCTGGAAAACGTTGAGTCAGTGTGACTTGGAATCAGCTTACTGTATGCTCGTGAAAATTAGCTCCAAAAGACACTACGGGGGCTGGAGAGATGGCTCAGAGGTTAAGAGCACTGGCTGCTCTTCCAGAGGTCCTGAGTTCAATTCCCAGCAACCACATGGTGGCTCACAACCATCTGTACTGAGATCTGGCGCCCTCCTCTGGCGTGCGGGCATACATGGAGGCAGAATGTTGTATACGTAATAAATAAAGAAATCTTAAAAAAAAAAAAAAAAGACAGTACGGAAGCAAACTTAGGAACAGGAGCAATTGGCCATTTTGTACCTCTTGAGTCCAAGACAGCTGCTGGTCTACAGACCAGGATATGGACTCCAGAACTACGCTGGGCGGGGAAGAAGCTCGGTGGTAGAGAACAGTGTGCGTTCATACGTGCGCACGCATACACACAGGTACACATACTAGAGGATATCATGACCGGTGAGCAACTCCGGATGTACTTCAAACCTCAGCCACTAGGTGGCAGTGTTCCACCACCAATCAAATGCAATCAACCGCTGAGCTGGGCTCAACAATGAAAAAAAAATTACAAATAATAAACGAAGGTAAAACTTAATAGAATCCAAAGAAATGAGATGAGCTGATGAACCACGGGCTTTGACCTTCTGTATCTCAACTTTCTTGTTCATTATCCCTTACCTCCAAGCACAGTTCCGAGGCCCTGATTTGGGCTTCCGTCTTCCCCAAAGGGAACTTTATTCGATGGGTGTCTTGCTGCTGGCGTTTGCTGTGCAGCTGCATTTTCTTACGGTGCTGAGCAGAACTGGTTGCACAATGAACACCTACAGGAGCAGAGAGACACACAAACCCAGCGGGATGCCGGGCTGGTCTGGTCTTGTCTGCATGCCCGCACGAATTCTTGGGCCATCCCTGGGAGAGCCCACAAGACCCTTCCTTGTGCCCTTCAACTGTGGGGTCCCCAGGGAAGGGCAACCAAATTAAATCAAGCTCTAATTTTCACTGGGGCTCAAGTGCTTCGAGGTCTCAGCTCTTCTGTGGTCCTTAATCTACCTAATTTTGAAGTCATGTACATTGAGTCTTCAAACAAGAAGCGAGAGCCGTATAGAACTCTGGGCACGTTTGTGCGTTCCTATCAGCCCCCGGCTGGTCTCCGAGCTCTCGCCGCGAGTCTTTGCCCCTGGCATTTCCTCGTGGTCACAGTCTATGTTCATTGGGCAGCTTTTTCCTCTGGTCCTGATTCGCTCATATTTTGGGTGATTTCCTTCGGATGAGCCCGCTAGCCTAACCTCTGTTTCTTTGCTCTCGCTGCTAGGATTATGTGTTTCACGTAGTGAGCGCCATCTGTGAATGGATCGTGGCCTTTGGTTTTATTTTCTATTTTTTAACATTCATCCAAGATTTCCAGGTAAGGATTCATCAGCTTAAACCTTCTATGAGCCCATGAAAATTAGGATTAGTAAAAATTTAGAAAAGTTCTTGCATTTTGAAAAACATTCCCTTTTAATGATGTGTGTGTTGGGGGGAGGGCTTGTGTCGCACACAACTTTATTAGCTTGTTCCCAAAGGGGGCGGATAGATCAGATCACAGCTCTAAATGCTCATAACCGGTGAAACATTGTGCTGTCTGCTGTTCGGGGCTCAAGGTCCTGTCCATGTTCAGGTAGATCTCACTAGTTCCAAAACCCTGAAAATATGACTGTGTAAAAAACTTTGTGTTGTTGAAAAGACAAGAACTTAGCATGTTTGACCACAGGGAACAAGTGAGTCATGGGCCAAAATGATGTACAAAGCCGAAACTCCTTTGGGGCTCAATTCAAGCATGGCGCAATAGTGGGGTCACCTCTTAGGGGGAAGAGAGCGTCTGAGAATGTCATAGCTAACACGGGACTGCTTCCCTGTCTGGTGTGCTCCCCTCCCTCTCCGTAGAGCGTCACCCTGAGGATATCCACAGAAATCAACGATGACTTTTGAAAGCCTGGGCATCCTGCTCACTCAGCGAATGCCACAGACAGTTTCTGGAAGTGGCAGAGGACAAGAGGGGCTTGGGTGTCGCCCCGATTAGGACGTATCTGTGGCACACCCGGGACTTGAATTCCATTAAGAATTTTTAGCAGTTGTTCTATTTACAAAGGTATGTTTTCCTAGAGAAAGCTCAGCAGCTATGACACTTTAGCGATATTTTTATATTTTCTAAGACACTTTATATGGACAAACTCATATGCAGAAAAGAAAATTTTTCCATTTTATGGAAAATAGGGGATTATTTTTGTATAGACTCTTTAGACTTTTTATGCATGATCGGTGAAAATACACTAAGTGAAAAAATGTTAAGTTTAATACATTTTTTTTTTAAAAAAAAAAGGAGCAGCCAAATCAGGACATAGTCACTTTAAAATTTTGCTTTTTGAAAACCACAATGAGCTTCACACATTTTCATCCCAAGAGCAGTTACACAATCTAACTCATAGTGATTATATTCCCTAATGGTAAAGATAGAGTTAATAAATTAATACTAAAGCACTCTGATTTTTAGTGCTTTAGACACAACGTTTTTACAGTCAAGGCTTCAAAACCCATTTACTACACACATTAACCAAGCAGTGTAGAAGACCTCGGTCTGGAAATTCAGCCTCCCCGGCTGGTTTGCTTCCCCGACACAGCCACAGTGACAGCTCTGGGCTGCTGTTAACTGGTGGCATAGGAACTCATTCCTGGTAGGATGGGCTCAGGATGGCAGCTTAGATGTCAAAACTGCCCTTCCCTGGGAGGGACCGGGAGTCAGGAACGAGACTTGTTAGCTTCCCTGTAAGCGAGTCAGCGAGAAAGCAAATCCAAGACAGAAGAAGGGGGCCTAGAAACCCAGGGGCAGGCTGGTTCAGTGCCTGTGGCCGGGGTTCAGTGCACGTGATGTGGAAGGGGAGACAGGTCTTTTCCTAAGCAAGGCCCGCAGACTCCACCTCTTCATCCGGCTCACAACTGACTAAAGGAAATGCCAGCTGTAGTAGAGAAGACGTGGCCTTGGAGGTGCCAACGAGGTCCCAAGCTCCCCATCTCAGTCTGGAAAAGTGGAGCTGCCCAGGGCCTACCAGCCCGTTTGGGCAGCCTTGGTGAGGGGACTCCTGGAGATCCAGGGGCACACAAGAGCTGAGTCCTGCGTGGGTGAACGTCAGCAGCCACTTCTGCCATGACGTCTTGTGTGTCCTCAAGCATGGAGGGGTGCAAACTGCCGACCGTTTGCGAGTCCGCTGTAATACAATGCTACGTTAATCCCGGGACACAAGAACAGTGGCCTTTCGTCATCGTGAAGAGAAAGGGGAGCTGGCACCTTTCCCGTGGGAACTGTGGTTGACTGAAGGCATGCTGCTCTTGGCTTTGAGCAGGAACATTGTCGGAACTTCCCAGAATGCGGGCGGCTCTCTGCCTGTCCACTGGAGACCCCTGGGCACTCACTCCTTCAGGGCGGAACATGTGCCTTAACCTAGAGTTCAACACAGTGCCTTCCGGCACACAGTCGGTGCTTAATAAATGCCCACTGAATGTATGCGCGTGTGAACAAATGAACAAATCCCCGCAATTACCGGATGTGTGAGGTGCCGTCTCCGGCTTTACTTACCCTAGCTCACTAGTTATTCTGATGTTAGCAGCTAGGCTGTGCTACCTAGTAACGTTGTCCATTTTGCTTTGTGTACCCTGCACACATCCCAGTTGTTTGGGCTTCATGATTCGGTGACAACTCTCTTCTGGACAGATACCACAGCAATTGTTACACAGGCTAGACCTGTCTTGGCAAACCGAGAAGGCCCCAAATCACCCCATTCTGCAGATTCCATGCAACTTCTAACGTCATCCCCATTTTGGTGTTCTTTTTCATTTCTACGAATGTGTATTTCCTTGGAACTTCATGCCTAAGAAGGTAAAATAAAAAATATTTCTTTTATTCTAGTCATTTGTCTTTGTTATAAAATGTCCCCTGGGTGCTCTGACGAAGAATATTTATCTGGTTCCAGACAGTTGGGTGTTTGTTCCAAGGGTGTGGCTGGGTCTAGAGACGTGATGCGGTGGGCAAGAGCTGCCCGAACGTGAAGTCCCGAGTTCGGAACCCTAGCACCCACATAAGGGCTATGTGCCCTGGAGCCCCAGTGCTGGGAGGGGCCAGGATACAGGAGGATGGTTGTGACTGGCTGATCAGATGGTCAAGTTGAAGTGGTCACCGAGCAGAACTGGCGTTAGGGACTGCAGCAGCGTCTTGGTCCTCTGGAGGAGTGAGGAGGGATTTTAGAGCCCCCAGGCCTGCCACCTAGTCTGAGGAGAGGGGCTTGTCTAATAATTCCACCGGAAGCTCATATTTGAAACTTGTTGCCCTGATTGGTTAGCATGGGTCACGTGTCTGGGACGGGTTTGCTCGGATTGGTCACATGTGGGGGGGGGGAGGAGCGGTTGGCATCACCCAAAATCCCTGGGTTGATGCTGGGTAAAGCTACCTTCAGAAAGCTGTAGAAACAGGCCTTGGACAGGTTAAAAAAAAAAAAACAAAAAAAAGAAGCCCACTTACTTGAAAGCAGATCAAGCTATATAAACTATATTTACTAATAATCTTTTCAGATTAAAAAAATAAAAGTAAGCTATTTCAGTAACACATATGCCTTTTGTTAAGATGTACGCCATGGCTCTTGTGTTTCTATCTATCCTTTGTGAAGCCGCCTAGGCTATCATCACGTTTTTCAGATAAGGAAACTAACAGAACGGTCCAGCGACCTGCGAGCCGTCTCCAGCCCCATGGCGACAGACTCCAGTCCGGGACTCTGTTTTTCCTGTCTTCTGTTCAACTGAGCCCTTTTGTTTTCCCTCTTAACACTAACAGAGGATTCCACAGAAATTGCAAATTGCAATTTTATAAACCAAATTAAGTACATCAGTGCCGAACTGTGTTTGGGTTTCCTAACATCCCTTACATGTGGCATTGTCCCATGTTCCCGTTTTTTTCCCCCCTCACTTGGAGACACGCTGGTCTGGAGTTTGGGCCTGGAATGAGGAAAGGGGAGTGAGGGGGCGGGGGAGATAAGTGGTCTCCCGCTCGCTCCCCCTCCCTGATTCTGGCAAGCCGGAAAGCCCAGCTGTCTCCCCACACACATACTCTCGGTCTGGCTCCGAGTGCCCCACATTCTCCAGCCCAGAATGTCATGCATCTGCATCATGTCGGTTGCACAAGACAGCAACCGCACTGAAGCCCCGGAGGGGAAGCTGCTGGCTCCCTCTGGTCACCCCCAGCAGATCCGCGTTCTAAACTGAAGGGCAACAGAACCCCAGGCTCGTAATGGAGATGGCAGCGACCTCCGAAGTTGACGCTCGGAAAGGGCTGGAGGAGACTCCAGCAATGTGTGAGGCTGAGGCCAGGGTGCCCAGAGTTGCTGGGAAGCCTGTGGTGCAGGCTTTCCCTCTCAGGAAGCAGATCTGTCTGCCGCCCAAGCCCCGAGCCGGTTCCACCTCTGTTCTTATCAGGAGTGGATTGTTGCTCTCCGGCGGGAATCCATTTTAGATTCATTTTTTAAAAATTGAGACAGGATCCGGTCTGTAGGCCAGACTGGCCCGAACCCAATTTGCTAGCCAAGTCCTTGAACTTTATGCAGTACTTCTGTTTCAAGGTACCCAAACTCAGAAATTACAGGTGTGAGCCACTAGACCCAGCTCAAGACACATTTGACATTTACCTGTAAAACTTCTGACACAATTAACCCGGGGTTCTACCAATGACAGCTCTTGTTTTTTTCAGAATGAGGTTGGATATTTATTTAGTCGATTATGGAGGGGACAGGAAGAAGGGGAGAAGAGGAGAGAGAGAGAGAGAGAGAGAGAGAGAGAGAGAGAGAGAGGAGAGGAGAGAGAGAAGGGGGAAGGGGAGAAGTGGGGAGAGACAGAAGCTGCCTCTTAGAGAGGAAGACAGAAAAGCCAACGACAGTTCTGTGACCTGCTGTTGGGTCACTCTATGGGTAGAAAAGAAATTTCAAGGTAAGTGGGGTTTGGTCACCTATACTCGAAGTCCTTTGAACCATTTGCTCAAACATTTTAAGTAAACGGTGTATTACTGATTGAAGTCTTATAACAACGTCAAACTTCGTATACCCCGAGCAGCCAATTCACTTCGCAGTATCTACATCTATTCGGGTTACTTCTATCCCCAAAGATAACTACTTTAAAAATTAAATCTCAGCCCCAAGAGGGGAGGGGGGGGTGGAGACAAAATCCCGCCCACACATAGCTGGGAACCACTGGCAACCGTAGCTCAGGGAGAGTAAGAGCCAGTTTTTCCTAGGAGTATGGCCCTGGTGAGTCACCCGACCTTCATCGGAAGGCCATGCCTCCAAGAATATAGGGGTGCACAAATTGGATTTGAGGGATGAGAAGAAAAGAAAGTTGGGTGCCTAGGGAGGGGAGGGGTGAATCAGGGGGAGGTAGGGGATGGGGTGAGTATTGATCAGAAACTAATAAAAATAGTTGTGGTCATTTTGCAATGAAAATGGATAACAGAAGAGACTTTAAAAATAAACTATAACTTGTATTGGGGGGGCATGTGCTCAGCGCATGTTGGAATCAAGGGGTGACTTTGAATATTGATCCTCTCCTTATACCATGGGATCTGGTGATCCAACTCTCTTTGATCCACTGGCCTATAGATAGTTACTTCCATTACTTTTTTTAAACATAAGCAAAACAAAACATTTCTTAGTTTTCTCCTTTAGATGTTTATCTCAAGCACAGAAATTAAAACTATGCTTCTAAACACTGCTCTGAGCCTTCTTTCCCTTGATTTAGCAAGGTATCTTGGAGATACTTTTGTTAATACAGCTAGATCTTCTTGGGGGTCGTTTGCAGCAGAGAGCTGTGTGGCACAGCTGGCCTCTTTTTTCTTTATTTTTTTATTTTATTTATTTTAAATATTTACATAAATGTATACAATATTCTGTCTGTGTGTATGTCTGCAGGCCAGAAGAGGGCACCAGACCTCATTCCAGATGGTTGTGAGCCACCATGTGGTTGCTGGGAATTGAACTCAGGACCTTTGGAAGAGCAGGCAAAGCTCTTAACCACTGAGCCATCTCTCTAGCCCCCTCTTTT
>NW_026067932.1:7819979-7838362 GCF_014885135.2 Alexandromys fortis
AGATTGATTATATATATAAAACGATATATATTATATGGCAATGAGGAAGAAGAGGGAAAGGAGAGAAGATGACAGATGGGAGAGGAGAAAGGAGAGGAAGGGCAGAGCTTATAAAAAAAAATCAAGCCAGGAATGATGACTACAGTAATCCCATCCCAGTACTTGGGAGGCTGGCTTAGGAGAACCATGAGTTTATGGCCAGTCTGCTCTTCATAGTGAGTTCTAGACTGGATATGTAATGAGATCTTGTTTTTAAAAAATCAGAATAGTGGTATTTTTAACACAGAGATAAATAATAATTATGACTTAGGTACTTTAGTTGGTCAATGAGAGCAAAGAGTTTGGGAGACTGAATTCTCCAGGGAGAAAATCTTGGGGTTAAAGTTTTGCTGTCAGCATTAGTTACTTTTACATACAGTTGGGGCGAAGTGTGGCCACATGAAATCACATTTCTTTATCTCAGGCTCTTTAAAGCATGCATCAGTGTTAATAAATGGGCTTTTCCTGTTGTCACTCTCTCCATTAAAAGGCAGAAGCCACGTAGCCACAAGAATTCTTCAGCTACCTTAGACCCTAGAGGCCTCCATTTTACTTCCTGCCTTGGGATCCGGCGGTCCTCATCATGTGTGACCGGCTTGATTCACTTAGCATGTTGTCCCCCAGGTTCGTCTTATATTGTGTGACAGGGTCACCTTCCTATATTAGGCCAGATAGGACCTCACTGTACAATGTCCCCCATTGGACTTCTGCAGTCACCAGAGAGCCGAAGGACACTGGCTGCTCCCATAGCTCAGCTATCGTGTGTGATGTTGGTGCCAACACAGACGTACAAACAGCCTTCGGCGACCCTGTTGCCAGGTACACACTCACAAGTAAAACTTATATAATCTTGTAACTCGTGGTGTCCCCCCCCCCCCCCACACACATTTTGGCCATTTGGAACAGGGTCTCACACTGTAGCCTAAGTTAGCCTGGACCTCTCTGTAACCCTCTTGCCTTGTAAGTACTGAGGTACTGAGGTTACAAGTATGAGCTACCCTGCCTGGTCTTAGCCCCTCCTCTCTCTGTCTCTGTTTCTCCTTGTCACTCTGTCTGTCTCTGTCTCTCCTTTCTCCAACCCCTCTCTGCTCCTGACCTGTCCTCCCAGACAGTCCTTTCAGAGGGGGCTCCATTCAGTTCCTCGACAACGGTTGGACCATTTTACGTTTCCACTGTCAGTGCATAGGTTTGCAATTTCTCCTTATTGCAGCGTTTGCTGCTTTTTCTCTGAGGATTTTTGATAGTAGCCATCAGAATGAGTGTGAGATGGTGTCTTGGCATCGAATATACATGGAATATACAGGTTTGACACTCCGGCACACAGTGTCGTCCTCTCTGAGCCCAGAGTCCAGTAGGACTTGGAGTCCTGGGCTCCAGCTTTCTTTCTCTGTCTCATTGATCAGGATATTAGTAGGACCAATGACGGGAAGACCTAGAAGGCATATTCTGTTTTTTCTCCACGGCACTTCAGTCAGGGTAATCCTCGGGAAGCTAGTTCCGGCCGGGTACCACCCCGGTCACCTGATTCAAGATGAAGAATGATGTGCGTGGGACGGGCCAGCACATAGACCGCTGAGAACAGACTCCTTAATACACGGATTACAATGAACAGATTCGGTCTTTCATTTCTTCTTAATACTTGAAAAGCCACGTATTGTTTCCAAGCTCGCTCCAGGGTGGTTGCAGGTGGATCTGATCCTCCATTTGACTGCACTCTGAGCCACTAAGTCAGAGCTACCTTGAAACTGAAACCAGGAAAATCCCTTATCACTCGCCAGGGGAGGAAGCACAAGCCTGTCTCCTGTTGTTATTAAATAATTACCTAGTTGTTGACACACTGCAGGGGTGGTGGAAGCCGACGTGCTGGCAAGGAGGACTGGGGATTAGTAATGCTTTCGGGTCACGAGGCTTATAAACCATGCAGGACATTTTTGTGTCCCTGAGTTTTGGCTTGGAACTGTCAGGCCAAGGGCACGCGTTCTTCCAACTCAAATAGCCAGGCCTTGATGTGGTAAGTAGTTAACACGGACTGTGTAAATGATCATGGCTAACTGGTCCAGTTCATTCTGAAGACACTCAGAAGTCACAGAACACCAACAGAGGCAGTTGCGTTGGTGATCTGGAGGGAAGAAGGAGGAGAGAAAAATGGAAACCAGAATGGCTTAGCCTTTTGGACGGTCCACTGTCATCACTTGGTCTCAATAGCCAACAAGGCAGGTTCCCTCTGTAATAAAATCTCCGGGACCAACTCAACCCCGAGCTTCCGGGGACGTGTTCTTGCTTGGTAGTGTCTTCTACCTATGTTACTAACAGCAACCACTGTGTGTCTGCTACACAATTCCTGCCGAGCCCTGGACTGCAAAGTACATAACACGTCACGATAACTCTCCAACTTAAAGACTTTCAAAGAGAAGCTACGAGTTCATCTTCTAGACAGTGATGCTGGGAGTGGTGCACGCCTTTAATCCCAGCACTAGGGAGGCAGAGGCGGGTGGGTCTCTGTGAGTTCAAGGACAGCCTGGTCTTCAGAGAGAGAGAGTCCCAGGACAGCATGATCTACAGAGAGAAACCCTATCTTGAAAAACAAAGAACAAACAAACAAAACACCCAACCAAATGAGAGAGAGAGAGAGAGAGAGAGAGAGAGAGAGAGAGAGAGAGAGAGAGAAATAAGATTCCCAGTTGCAGCCATCTCCTCCAGATTAGGCCCTTCTCTACACATCTTACATGCCACAAACACAGACACACATCTAACAATCTCACACGCTTACTGAAGATCCTTTGGAGGCTGCCTGTAGGCTGATGAATCTCAAACATCTCAGATTCCTGTTTATTTCCCGCCAACCTTCGAGCTCATTCATCTGTTTGTCCATCCAGCGTTTATCTAATGCTGTTCTGGACCGGTCACGATTCTAGAGTCTGGGGACATAATGACAAGATGGAATTCTGCCCTCAGGATGTTTCCAGTGGAGTAGTGAAGCAGCCAAGAGACCGCTAGTGTAACGTCCATCACCGTGGAGGACTTCATCCGTAGCCCTCTCTAACAGAGTGGGGGCTGGTACCCAGACCCAGCCTTAGTCAGCATCAGCATCAACATCACCTGGGAGCTTGAAAGAAGCGTCAGGCCTCTGCACCAGACTTATCGACTCTACTCCTGCATTTCCACAAGCAAACTGAGTTGAATGCTTCTTTTTGAAACCTTGGTCCATGAGACCACACTGGTTGAAGTCTGGTTTAGAACTCTGGGGACAGTCCTGCCTGGCTAGAGACTCAGAAGGGACCATGTGTGCTAAATGAAGGAGGAGGTGAGGCAGGGGTGAGGCTACAACTCTAGAGGGTTTCAGAAGTGCAGAAGCATGGGAGGAAGAGAGAATGTGCTTTGGAGTAAGGTATTTAAACTTGTTTTGGGACTGGAAGGTGTGGTGTTGGCCTCGGCTAACTTGAGGATACCATTAATTCAAGGAAATCCCTTGATCACATTCAGTACCTCCATCTCTGCTGGAATCCATCACGATACAGGGATGAAGAATGAGTATTTGATTGATGGAGATGAAGACAGAACAGAAGTCAGCAGGGGCAGGGAAGGGGAGGGGGCATCGTTATTAATGGATGAGAGATTGTGTTTGGTGTGCTGAAGCATTTCTGGAAATGGTCAGCAATGGTGGCTGTACAGTGTTCTCAATACTGTTGGACCATATACTAAAAATAGCTGCAGAACTGGGAGGTGGCCTGGTTGGTAGAATGTTTGCTTAGCATGCATGATGCCAGGGGCTCCATCCCAAGCACCTTCTAAACCTGGGTGTGGTGGTGCAGGCCTGTAATCCCCCAACAGTTGGCCTGTGGAAGCTGGAGGACCAGAAGTTCAAGGTCATCCTCGACGCCTAGTGACTTCAAGGCCAGCCTGGGGCATGAGAACCCAGCTTAAAAATACAAAAAACAAACAAACAAAAAAACAGTGGGGGGGGGGTAAAAAAGGTTAGAGTATTTAATTTTGTTATACTTTTCTTAAAAATTGAATATTTTTCTGTCTAAAAAGATTACTTTTCCCAGTCCCAGCACTACCCGGGAGCCGTCTGTCAGGAAGGACTAGTGTTTGCATCTGCCCCATAGCTCTGCGCTCACTGTCCACTGAGATAGACACCCCCTGAACTCAGGTGCCAAGGGGCTTGTTCAGTGATCCAGACGATCATCCCAAGCCTCAGCACCGTGCCTGGCCTGGCTGGAGCTCGTGTCTCATACCAAGCCCTCCACCCCTTCCACTCTCCTCTCTCCGCAGCAGTGGTTTTCAACCCTGGCTGCACACTGGAGCCACCGGGAGAGTTTTGACAAACCCCAGAACGCAGACCAATTACAGAGGAATTTCACGGAGCTCCGCGGTTCCAGTTCAGCAAGCCAGCCTCACCTGCAGGGCCCAGCAGGCCATGAGCCCCGGGCCCCAGGCCTAGATCTCCAATGGAGGAGAGAGACCAGTTCTCTTACCCCGCACGCTCTAACTGCTCTCGATCATGTTCCGCCCTTCCTACCCCCTTTCTCACAACCTCTTCCAGACCTACTACTGAACTTTTTGTTTTTGGAAAATGTGTGCTAGCAGCTTCTGGATGCCGGTGGCTTCTGTATGCTCAGACGTTGCTGCTTCAGACAAGTTTCTCCTTCCAATTCCGGCCACGGTGCTTCGTGTTTTACTTCCCTGCCATCCTTTTACCTTCACGTGGAAGCACAGACTTCCGGCACCATTTCCTTGGATCTTCATGTTTGTTCTTTAAAAACAGCAGTCCCAAGCCTGGCGGTGGTGGCGCACGCCTTTAATCCCGGCATTCGGGAGGCAGAGGCAGGCGGATCTCTGTGAGTTCGAGGCCAGCCTGCTCTACAAGAGCTAGTTCCAGGACAGGCTCCAAAGCTACAGAGAAACCCTGGGGTGTGAGTTTGAGTACGTATGTGTTCATACGTGTGCATGTTTCCACACATGCCCATGTACGTCCATGTATGTGTGCGTGTGTCAGGTTTTTTTTTTTTTTTTTTGAGACAGGGTCTCTCATTGAACCTGAAGCCCGTTGACCCAATTGGACTGGGCTAGCCAGTAAGTCCTGGGGACCTTGCTATCTCTTTGTCCCCAGTACTAGGACAGGCATGCTGCCACAACTAAATGTTTTGGCTGTGGGTGCTGGGAATAGAACCCAGACCTTCACACTGTGGAAGAAGCATTTTACTGACTGAGCAATCTTCCCCAGCCCCAGACATGACGTTTTTAAAAAAGAATTTGTCACTAGGGGTAGTGTCTCTGTGTGGGTGTATATCGTGAGTGCAGGTTGCCTGGGAGGCTGGAGGCATTGCATCCATCCCTCTGGAGATGGGGATACAGGTGGTTGTGAGCCTGACGCGGGCGTTGGGAACAGGGTTTGGGATCTCTGAAAGAGCAGTACGTGCTGTTAACCATTGCGCTGTCTCTCCAGCCCAAGGAAAGGCTTTGCAGCTCTCTGCTCACAATAGGCATCTTTCCATCAGGAAGTCTCGGTTGATAATAACTGAGACACCGAAAGTCCCACATCCCTGCCACAACACCCAACTCTGTGTCCCCTCTTTAAGAACACGTAATATCTCACCCTGGAAGAGAACTCCAGGGATGCCCGGACTAGACCAGGAGACGCAGAGGAGAGAGCTGGGAATACCAAGTACTGCACCGAGAAAACTGGCCAGGGATGATCACAAGGCACAGAGAGGGCCCTGGGGTCCTGCCAGCAGGCCTGAGCAGACAGGGAGGTGGTGGGTGGAGTCAGATGATAGGACCCATCCAGCAGAGTCCCGGAGGATGCTTTAAAATGTGAGCAAAGGGTTGTTCGGTGCACAAGGGAGGGTGTTGTGTCATTCACGGGCCTAGGATGGGCTGTGGAATGGCCCCAGAGGAAACCCGCAAGGGGCCTTCAAGCCGACAGCTGGAATCCAGTCACTCTGGCAAGAGAGGGAATGATAAGGAACCTGTTACAGTTGGTGCTATTTATTAGGGCCGTGTGCAAAACATGACGGCGGGGTGTTCTGCGGGGCTCTCATTACAAGATAAAGCCACCCAGACCCATTTCCCGTCCGTGTTTTTCAGCAGGATGGCTCACATGTTGAAATATGAAACTCCTTGGGTGAAAAAAAAAAAAAAAACCCTCTGACAGCCATACCAGATGTTGCTCGTGGAGCTCCCCACGTCCAGAAAGATGAGTTAATCCTTGAAGGAAATTATTTTGAACTTGCATCAAACTCAGCGGCTTTGATCCAACAGGCCATAACAAGTAAAAACAAGACTATCAGAAGAGCTGTGGGTGGCAGTCTTGTCTGTGAACAAGGACCAGGCCGCCGACTGCAGGCTGCGCTCCCGAAAGCCTCCAGACACACATGGCCTCATTTGGTGCGATGTTGTGGAAATACGGGATGCTAAACACATGCGCTTGTAAACAAAGCTCCCTCCTCCTCTAAAGACCCTGCAAGGCCACTGATGTCTCCAAGATGCCCCCCACCAAGTGCCCTCACTGGCCTCTCTAACCTGGGTCCTCCTGCCCCATCATAGACGACACACAGCTTACTATATGACTCAGTATTGTTTTCTTTCTCCAGCTATAACATGAGTTACTAAAGGCTCCAAGTATGTCTTATATTTCTTTGTATCTCTGAATGCCTGGTCCCCTGAGAAACGCATTCTTCGCAGAAAAGCATGGGGAGTTCTGTACATTTCTAAAATCCACTGCACACCCTGGCCTAGTGTACACATTCGGCCAGAGAACAGGTGCTTACTAAAGCAATAGAATTGTTGGTGGGCAGATAAATTGAATTGCCATGTATATTGCTTTTCTCACTGTTGGGAGAGGGTAATGAACAGAAAAAAAGTTCCAGGAGAAAGGATTTGCTTTGGGTCCTGGGTTCAGCAGATACCTGTCCATCATGGGTGGGAGCGTTTGCTTTGGCCTGCAGACATCTTGCTGGATCCGGAAGTAGAAACGCAGGCTGGACCCAGGCATGGATATTCCCTTCAAGGGTCACCTCAGTGACTCACCTCTCCTGGTAGGCTCCATGTCCAAGAGGTTGTAACTCATCCAGGAACAGTGCCGCCACCACGGGAATAGTACCTACACATTTAAACCATACAGTGGATAAATGACACTTAGCAGGCATCTTTATGTTGCTTGCCTCAAATTTCATTCTCCTCTTTCCCAGAGTTTTTCCTCTTTGACCCCTACTTTTGTGTCCCCCACATAAACAGCTGAACTGTCTTGTGACTCTCCAAGTTGGAATGACTCCTGCTTCAAAGAGGTCTTTCCTGAGACTTTCGGTCTTGGAGCCAGAGAAACTGGCCAGCCTTTTTGCAGGGTGCTAAGAAATTTAGGAGCTGTTGGGCCCCATGCCTTTTGCCACGTGGAAAAAGTGGATCTTCAGTGGGCACAAAGCTGACGAGGAGCGAGGGAGCCAGAGAAACAAGCGAAGGAAGAGGGAAGGCCAATGGATGGTGTTCAGACCCCCGGGTTCTCATTGTTTCCAAACCCAGGCATAGTCCTGGCCATGGGGTTTCCTGGTCATCGAGTTGACATGGTGGGATTTTCTTTGAGAGCAAGGGCTGTGAGAAGGAGCTTTCTTCCAGCTTCATGGCAGAGGCTGAATGGCGTCCACGCCACTCCCCTTCAGATCTAAGCCCGTGGTCCAGTGTGTATAAGGGAGTTTGTTAGAACCACAGGCAGCCTATTTGATGGTGGGTGACGGGTTCAGTGTCTTTGGTTACCATAGTTACAAAGTGAGCCTCCAGCATCAAATCTTCCTCCAGATCAGTCACCCCTAAACAGCCTGTGTTGGGTTTGTGCTTTTCACTCACAAAACTTTATCCGTTTGATTCGTTGTCTTCCAGTTTTCTTCATGGTCATGGCTGACTCACCCTCCAGGGATGTGTCTGCCCTCCTTCACGGCTTATTGATCTGTCTAATCATTTAACCACTTGCTGTATCCACAGCAAATGCATGGCTCCTAACCACATCTCTCCACCTCTCTTCTGTGATGTCTCCGACATGTATTTATTTACAGATTTGCTCTTCTTTCTCTTTGTAACCATCAATGCCTTTCTCCCCTTCTCCTTACCCCTCTGTCTCTCTGTTTTGCTGGGGATTGAATCTGGGGTATTATGTATTACAGATAGTTCTCTACCACTGAGCTACATCTGTAGGGGTGGTGCCTATTTTTGTTTGTTTTTGAGACAGAGTCTGTGTAGCGCTAACCAGCTGGTCTGGAATTCACAGAGTCACTGGCTTCTGCCTCCTGAATGCAGGGATTAAAGACACACGTCACTGAGTGTTTTTGTTTTATCTTAACCAAGGTCTTGATTGGCAATTTAGACCATCCTTGAACTGTTGATTTTCCGGTTTATTCTCACGCCTGCTGGGATTATAGGCATTGATATCTATGTTTGGTTTGGAAGTCTTACAATAAAATTTAGAGTGAGCTAGGCGTGGGGGTGTGTAGGCACTCTGGGAGGCTGAGGCAGGAAGTTTGCAAGTTCAAGGTCAGCTTGGGCTACACAGAGCTTGTCAAATGGGAGAAAGAAGGGAAAGAAGGAAGGAAGGAGCCCTGCTTAGGGTGTCCACTGCTGTGCGTAACACTGTGGCCAAAAGCAACTTAGGGAGAAAGGGGCTTATTTCACTCACATTTCCATGGAACATTCGTGGTCCAAAGCAGTTAAGGCAGGGGCTCACACAGGGCAGGAACCTGGAGGCAGGAGACGATGCAGAAGGCACAGAGGGGTGCTGCTTACTGGCTTGCTCCTCATGGCTTGCTCAACCTGCTTTCTTATAGAGCCAAACACTACCGGCCCAAGGATGACGTCACCCACAAGGGGCCGGGCCCTCCTACATTAATGCTGTTTAAGAAAATGCCCTGCAGTCTTGTCTACAGGTCGACATTACGGAGGCACTTTCTCAGTTGAGGCTCCCTCCTCTCAGATGACTCTAGCTTGTGTCAACTTGACATGAAACCAGCCAGCGAAGAAGGAACAGAGAGAAGAAAATGAAAGATAATTGAGAAGTGGTGTGAAGATACGAGGGGAGAAACATGACGGAACGTGTCATGCGAAGTAGGAGATATCATGCCGAAACCCTTTACTATGTACTTCAATAAATGCTAGTAAGACCTTTAGAACAGAACTAAATTTAAGTGGCATTTTAGGCCATCACTAAAAGCAGCCTGGAATGGGCAAACGACATGAAACTTGGCTGCCCTCTCTGGCCCGTTCCTTCATATTGCTGTTTAATTCCCTAAGTGTCCTTGTCCCTTGTCTCTAGAGGAACTATCATGTCCTCAAGGGCAGGTACCATGCCTGAATTATCTCAACAACAACAATAATGGAAGTGGTAAATATTTACTGAGTTTTCCCTATATGCTAGCCTTCTGCTAACTGGTTTGTGGATATTATCTGAAGTCACAATACACTTTGGTGAGGGACCTATCGTCAGCCCCGTTTTGTACATGGGGAGTCCACGTCGTTAGACTGATGAGCAGATTCCTGGAGGACAGGACGAGGGTATGGCCAAAGCAGAACCTGAGCCACCAAATCTCTGCTCTCCTTGGACCGTGTGTGGTTTTGCCCTCATTTGTACGTGGAGGCAGTGGTTGCTTAATAAGTATTTGTTGAATAGAACATTTCGTATAACAGCAAAGTTTTCCCGGAACAGAGAAATAACAGTTAATGTTATGGGGACAAATTATCCCTGAAGAGGTGAGCAAAGCGCGGAAGGGGGTGACTTGGTTTCCTGGTGGTCAAAGGTAATGCTGTATCGTGTTCTATAGATAACCGCTTTATGGTAACACTAAAGGTGATCTCTCTCTCTCTCTCTCTCTCTCTCTCTCTCTCTTTCTCTTTGTATTTTCTTGTGAAGAGCCCATCACCAAAGGACTCTTGTCACCATCCTCCAAGGAATCCTTGCCACCTTCCTGGGACTCAGTTTACACATCTGAGAAACGATTTCTTTGCTTCCTCCTGGCTGCTGATCTACTGTCGGGCAATGGGAATATCATTTCCCCTTGGGAGATATAACGTCCAGAATAAATGCTCCGAGGAAGAGCAGAAAGCAACCTTCATCTTTGAGGTTTATTGAGTCTATTTCACCCAGCATTTCCCAACCCTCTGTCTTGAATAATAATGGTCATAATTAATTCCACACTTTTTCTTTTCAATTTGGCTGAGTGCTTTTGAGGGACTCTTTCTAGAATCCCATAAGTCTAGGAGATAACCTCAGGATGTGACTTCCAGTGGTTCCTCGGGGAATCAAAGGTGAGATTCTGATTTTGAAGTTCTGAGATTTGTTTTCCGGAGAGGGTTGAAAGGTTCAGCAGTATATGGGTCATGGCCAGTGTCCTGAGAAGGACCATAGGGGGCACTAGCGGACTGTCATAATGGCCAACCCACGTCAGACTTGGCAAGGGAGGGCAAACCCCAAGCTGCAGCAGCCAGGGGGACTTGAACAGTTCCTTTCCCAACCGAATGGAAAGCTACTGAGAACTAGCTGCTTTTCTTTGGGGTTTCTCTTTCCTCTGGACAAGGCAAAGAAAAGGACAGAACCGAGTAGAGAAGCAAGCTCTGCCCTTTGTCCTTAGAGGCAGAAAACACATCCCATAAAGCAAATATTTTCATCCGTTTTTCAAGGGTCTGTACTCACTTTGAGCCAGCTGCAGTTGGCCATGAAAACCTTATTTTTTTCTTGATACATTCTTTTATTATAAATTAAAAAAGAGGGTGTGGTTTGCATGTCTTTACACCTCACAGTAAGAAGACTGAGGCAGGAGGATGGGGGATTCAAGACCAGCCTGGGCTACATAGTGATATACATACAGCGGCGAAACAGATTTCTTTAGAATATATATTTAATTTTTATACTTTGACTTCTTTTAATGATATGGTGGGCTATAAGAGACTTGGGGGCAAAATGGGGACACACATCTTTCTAACATCTTTGTCATGTGATACGTATCCAGGAAGGGAGCCCAAGTTAAACACAACTTATGATGACTTTCTCCCTTTTCGGTGCTGGGGATTGAAGCCAGGGTCTTGTGCATTCAAGGCAAACACTCCAGCACTGAGCTGCACCCCAAGGCTCTGGGGCGACTTGCTCTGAAATAATATTGCCAGCAGCAAACACTCAGGCAGATGCCTATTTTCTTCCTCTGCCTTTCCTACTGATACCTCCCTCTACGTAAAGCCCTACTTAAGAAAAATATTTCATGTAGGCTTTTAAAAGCGTTTCTCCAGAAGAAAGTCTAAACAGACACTGGGTAGGGGTAGCCCGTGGACCCAAGTCGGGGCAGACCATCTGTCTCTGCCTATAGGTAGTCTGTACGTGGTTGGTTCCTGGGAACTTTTGAGTTTAGAGGATTTCTGACATTCGTCTAATGGCATCATTTCTTTGTGTCTGTAAGGTGATCAGGTTCGTCAAGCGCGGCAGATGGGGACCAGCCCTACCAGTGCTCCAGGTTCCGAGTCCTGTGCCAAAGGAGTGCGGCTCACGGTCCTACGGTAGACTTAGCCCTGGGTGTCCAAGAGGCTCCAGGCACTGATCTTCCCAGGCAGTGTGGCCAGGAGTCCTCAAACCAGGCTCCACCAGCATTCCACTACCTCGTGAAGCAACCTGTTTGGTTTGGTTTGACAATTTTGTTTTTGTCCTCCTAGGAGCTGAAGAGAAAAATGCGGTGTTTGGGTCCACTGATAGGAACATCCGGCTGGGCTGCTGCTTTCTGATCAGTCTCTTCCACTCACCTCTCACAGGAATGCTGGGAAGGGCTTGGAAGCTGCAGCCGAGGCAGTTTCCACGCTTGGAAAGTTACCGGTGTCTTAGAATTCCAGGAAGTGATGAATCAGAGAGACACAGGCTAGGAAAAGCTTTATACGAAAAGACGAAATGAATATCTGCCGGTCACCTTCCATAACGTCAGATACATTTTACTTCAACCTCAGTCACTCTGTTCTGGGTGAGGAACATGGGCCCAAGTTACCAAATCAGTAATCTGGGATTTGAACTCAGGGTCGTCACACAAAGAAGTCCTTGCTGGGAACCACTATATCGAGACTTCCCATTTTCACTTCCTAGTTCCTGCTGGTGGGGACCGCAGCACACCTTCCATCTGTGTGACACCCCTTCTCTCTTCAGAGCCCCCCAATTTTAGCCAAGTTCTAAAACCCACTTGAGTACGTTTCCCCAGTCACCAGACTGAGAAAGTTCTTCCAAACATCTAACTGAAGTCCCCTCAGAGAGGCCCCGCTGGCCCTGCCCTCGGGGGACACGGAAAATGGCTGTCAGAGCTGCTTCCCTGTCTGGGTTCCAAATTGCTTCTGTGAAAAGAACTGCCAATTCGAAACACATGCTTCCAGGCCGGCCCCACCCCAGATGCGCAAGTCTTGTTGGAGCCCCTTTCAGCAAGGAGCCTGAATATCAGAATCAGGCCTGGGGATCGAGACGGCAGTCGAGATGGAGGGAGGCTCATCGTCCACGCTCACTCCCGGGCCAAAGCTCAGTTGGATCTGCTGTCCTCAAGCATCTAGGATTGACATTTTCTATAAACACACGAAGGAACGGGAAAACAGTTTCTTACGTGGGGATGTGCACATTTTCTGTGTCTCTTTATTAACAGAAAAATCCAGTCCTTTAGAAAAAAAAATATACACAGTGTACAATGGTGTGTTGGTTTGTATCGAAAGACAAACGAAAGCCTGTGGAAAATGTAGGGGATTTGGAAGGAAGATCTGTGTTTAAATGTCACTGCTGTCTCTTAGCAACTGTGTAATCCTTGGCTTGACTTCTCAGAGTATCAGTTTTCTTCTCCTTGAAATAAAAAGTAACAATACCTAACTCTCTGGGCATAGGGGTATGTGCCTGTAAACCCAAAGCTTGAGAGGTGGGAGGCAGAAGGATTATGAGTTCCCATTCTAGACGGCACAGCAAGTTCCGGGCCAGCCTGGGCTACATGGTAGGACTCTGCCTCAAAATAATAAGGATAATAATACCTGACCCATCAGGTTAAGTTACTAAGCGCGACGTGAAAATTCGATTTATTTACTGGTGCAAGGGATTGAACCCATGGCCACATCCTGGTTTCCTTTCTTTCTATGGCTGTGGTAAAGGTCTGACTCAAACTGACTTGGGAAGGAAAGGCTATGTTTCGGCTCATGTTTCCTGACACGAGGGAAACGAGTCTAGAAACTCAAGGAAGGAGCCTTGGAAGTAGGAACTGAAACAGAGGCCACGTCTTACTCCCCGTGTTTTGCTCATTCTGAATTCTTATACAATCCAAGGCTCACCTGCCCAGGGGTGGCAAGTCCCACAGTAGCCTGGGCCTTCCCAAGTCAGTCACCAATCAAGAAAATGCCCCAGAAGCTTGCCTACATGGACGTCTGAGGGAGGCATCTTCTCAACTGAGGTTCCTTCTTCCTGAATGCTTCTAGCATGTGTCAAGGTGACAAAACAAACAGACAAGACAAAAACAAATAAAAAAACAAGTAAGCAGTTCAGGCCTTGTGCATGCTATAGACATGCACTAAGGGAATATCTCCAACCCAATTTTAGAAGGATATTACTATTATAACAAGTGCTATTACCAGAGCAGCTGAAAAAAACTGTATCAGAGAACAGCCTTCAATCTTGCCTTTGGAGAATTTCTTCATTTATATACTAAATAGCAGCTGTTAAGATAGTCCATATATTCCTAATCTATTACAGGCTTTGCACGTTTTAAGCAGTACATATTTTAGCTCATTTATAACAATCAGAGACGGTAACATGCAGGCTTTAATATCCCCACTTTACAGAAGGGGGGAAGTGGAGCAAATTTGCCAAAGCTATGGGCTTCCAGGTGGCTGGACCTGGACGACCTAACTCCAGAATGCCCACACCGGACTTCAGGCTGGCGAGGACTTATTCCTCTGTGACAGGGCCCAAAGCAGCACGGCTTAACCTCTATGCAAGATCATTTCTTCTTTGCCCAAAGTCCAGGGCTACACAGCTCAAAACTAGGGCCCCTGCTCCACTCTAGGCTCCTCTCCATCCCAGAGCTCTCAATATATGGTCACCCCAACACTGAATGCAGATGAAAGAGCTTCAACCACCATCCTTACAGTCCAAGCAATGGGGAGACAGCAGAGAAAAGGACAGAAACATGCTAATTAGCTATTATGGACTGCTCTTAAATGTAGCCCTGTGTCACCCATGATCCCACTGGTCACAGTAGTAAGGTCAACACAGACATTATTCTGCAGGGTTTTGTGAGCAGTTAAAAGTCAGAGGATTTTTATTGCTGAAAGAAGGGAAGGGTGACAAGAGGGCAGGAGGGTGTGCGGAGAGTAACCAGACCTCCCCTGCCTGATAATTTATCAAGAAAAAAAAATACATTGCGCTGAGCTTCCGGGTCATCTCCCAGCCAAGGAAGGTGGGGGCAGGCCTTGAAATCCATCTGTTGTAACAACTGGCAGCCTGGCCACAGGAACACTGTAGTACAACTTACAGGTCGAGCTTGGGTAGTACAACTTACAGGTGGAGCTCGGGATCAACAGGTACCCACTGACTCATTAGGCAGACTCTGTTTCATGTCTTCAGGAAACCCAGAAAGAGGAGGTAGATGCCAGGGCCCCGTGGCAGATCATAGGCTCTGAGTGACTTTTGGCTCGACCCTCAGAACCTCCAGAAGGCATTTGGCTATCAACCACTAGAGGGTAACATTGTGGTTTCCAAGGCAACGCCCATGCAAACACATATGACTGTGGTAAGGGTTGCTCTGCCCTAGTTTGGCCATAGAGGAGACAGGAAGTCACCGAGTAGGGTGAGATGGTGGGTTAGGGTCTGTCTCTTCTGAGGGTGCTATGTGGGTCTTAGGTTTAAAGACCAATCTAGAGCTGGGTGCCGGCTTAGAGGTGACAAGCACTTACTGCTCTTGCAGGAGACTCCACAGACTCCTGAATGCACATAACACACACATGTGCATTTGAGCACACCCGTCCCCATGCACCCTCAATAAATAAACCTTAAAAAAAACCCCAAGCTTTGGGTGATGAATCGTGTGGGTGGTCACACCTAGAGCAATGAATCATGAGACCATATCCTTCATAATGACTCAGATATGGCTCTCATTACCGCGCCGTCACTACGGCTGCGGCTCTGAACACGGCACGCCGCATGCATTCAATCAACATTATGGCAGGGATGAATGGAGACGAACTTGGGTATTTCAATCCTTGGGAGACCACTTCCTCAAGCACCATGGAATAATGGGACGCTAGGCACAGGGGGAAGACAAATACAATAGGTTCTCTGCTGTATGGTGGCTGACCCGTTGGGTCTGGGTCCTTTGTGAGTCTCGTGACGGATGAATGGGTGGAGAAGCACAGTACGGGAGGGTGGCAACACAAGGACGCAAGGCCCAGCCTCACGGTGACTTCGTTAGCATGAGTGTATGGTAATAGCAGCTCCAGCAGAGAAACCATTGGTGCTCCTTCTCTCCCAACGTCCTGTTCCCCTAGGATCTAAAAGTAAGCTCATGTATATTTCCATTTTAAACTTTTTTTTTTTAAACAAAAGCTCCATTTTACAGATGTAGGCACTGAGGTTAAATAGCTTGCCCCAGACTGTACAGAAAAGCGTTTTAAAACTAAGATCACACACAGGATCTCACATCTTATACTCTCTTATGTATTCCATGTCGGTAGAGTTGTAGCTCGGAGCCTTCTGGGGAAGACAAAAAGACCTGTTGTAGATAGATGGTCAGCGTGACAGTTACCTGAATCTGTAGATGTGCTCTGTCACAACACCGACATTAAAGCAAAGTTCCACTCCACCTCAGAGACGACACGCTTAGACTGACGTGCCAAACCAGGTCTGCAGAGAGGAACATACGTTGACCTCCAATGTTTGCTGTCTTTGCGAGCACACATCTGTTTTCACTCATGGGAGGATGGCAATTAGGGAGCTCTCGGCAGCAGGCATTCCTGACCACGGGCTTCTCCCTCGGTCTGGGAGGTTTCATCATCCTGCAGGCTGCAGAGACAGTCACTGTTGCCTCTTGGAGGCCAGAGGCTTCTGGGCTCTTCTGTTCCATCTAAAGGGACGCTCAGTTCTTCTTGACTGAGGCAGAGCCATATGAAGGCCTGGAAGAGCAAAAGGCCTCTAGGTACTCCTGTCTGATCCTGTGTCTAGGTACTCCTATCTGATCCTGTGTCTAGGTACTCCTGTCTGATCCTGTGACAAACCAAGTCTTCACCTGGTCTGCTTCGCCAAGGGCCCTGTTGTTAGTCTATTGTTTAGTGTGTGCGCGCACACACACGTGCAGTGGCAGGAGGGCACACTGCCACAGTATCAGAGGACAACTTTCAGGAATCAGTTCCCTTCACTCACCAGGTAGATTCCAGGGACCTAACTAAGGTTATCAGGTTTGCCAGCAAGTGCCTTTATCTTCCAGGTCATAGTGCTGACCCACCTCTGCCCACCTGTGTAACTTTCAGCACTGGTGGAGCCTGGTGGACTTGGAATAGCGTCCAGATTCTCCTCTGTTGAGTACCCATGGAGAAGACATCTCACGCTGAGAGCAAGGACGCTTGGGGCTCTTCAGGGAACTGGTCTTGGTTTTGATGCGGGCAACAGGGCCCCTGCCTCATCTGACCAATGCGACTGAGGGCACCTGGGACAGCAGATGGCCAGTCAGTGGGATTTTCAGAATGACTCTGCTGTTTCGCTCTGCTCCCTGACCTGGGTTGAGGACAAGACTGGTCTCCTTGGGAACAGGCAACTGTAACGGTGGCCAGTAACGTCTCTCCACTGCCTTGAAGACTGATGGGGCTGGACCCTCTGACGTCCGATGGAAGTAAAATTTTCTTAAAGATGGGCGTCTGAAGAAGTATTGGGGTGGGAATACACAGGACCCCTGTGGCATCCTGAGATAGACCATGAAAGTCTTCCATGGCTGACTTTATATTACATTTTGTCTTAACCAGACTTGTGATCCCCTGCCCCCGTTGTGAATGTAATCGTGCCCTTGCTATAGCAAGTGCTGCACTGCTGAGACATAGCTCACTCGCTTTTCTTCATTATAAAAGAAATATGCAGAGTCGTGGTATAACCCTTGTGGATCAGATTTCTTTGACCTTGGCCCTCAGATGACCTCAGCTTTTACTTTTGCTTTTTCAGATAAAGTCTCAGGACGTAAACCAGGCTAGCCTTGGATTTATGGTAATTCTCCTGCCTCAGCCTCCTGATTCCTAGGATTATAGATACATACCCCATATCCGGCCCATGTTACATGTCTAATTGTTAAAACATGTATCTCTTTGAAATAGCGGTTCATTCATTTGGGAAAAACATGGAGACATGCGTTCTCTCTCTCTCTCTCTTTTTATTTTATTTATTTATTTATTTATTTATTTATTTATTTATTTATTTATTTTTCCAATGTATTTATTTATCTTTGAAAATGGAAAGGATTTTCTCAGAGGAGGAGCAATGAGAAAGATGGTTACCAGAGACTAGGAGGTGATGGTAATCGATCAAGTCAGATGAATAGTTTGACTTTTGCTTTCAATTCAATAGCCCAATGCGGTGAGCATAGCTAATACCTGAACTCTGTGCACAGGATGACCAGAAAGTGTAGGAGGGATGAGGAACATCTGAGTTCCCTGTCCCGGGCTGCTGCCGTGGTCAGAAACTCACTCACCCCAATGATGTCTCTCCTGGTGCCCGGATCGGATCTCCTTGCTACTTGGGTGGCTCGTAAACAAGGGGCCTACCTTGCTTGCTGCAGGCAGGCTATTGGGACCTTTTTTTTTTTTTTTTACAAAGGCGAAAAATTTATTTTGGCTGACAGTTTAGTAAGGTCCAGTCCACGACTGTTGTGAGGCCGGTAACAAGTGAGTATGTTGCAGTGGTCACTATAAAAGCTATCACATCATTGTCTAGAAATCTGTGAACGGAAAGAACCATGTTCTTATAACTTGTTGGTGGTTATTTACTCTTTGCTCTTTTGGGGGCCAGATCCCAAATAAATGCGCATGTGTAGGCTTATTCTTTCTTATAAATGCCTAGCCTTAGCTTGACTTGTTTGCAGTCAGCTTTTCTAACTTAAATTTTCCTGTCTACCTTTTGCTTCTAGACTTTTCCCTTTCTCTATTCTTTTTTTTAAATATTTATTTATTTATTATGTATACAATATTCTGTCTGTGTATATGCCTGCTGGCCAGAAGAGGGCACCAGACCCCATTACAGATGGTTGTGAGCCACCATGTGGTTGCTGGGAATTGAACTCAGGACCTTTGGTAGAGCAGGCAATGCTCTTAACCTCTGAGCCATCTCTCCAGCCCCT
>NW_026067932.1:7838684-7841714 GCF_014885135.2 Alexandromys fortis
TTTTCAGACCCAGGCCAGCTGGCCTTGGTGAGTTCCCAATAGAACATCCCCATTGTCTCAGTGTGTGGGTGCACCCCTCGCGGTCCTGAGTTCCTTGCTCGTGCTCTCTCTCCTTCTTCTCCTGATTTGGACCTTGAGATTTCAGTCTGGTACTCCAATGTGGGTCTCTGTCTCTGTCTCCTTTCATCGCCTGATGAAGGTTAATATTCAGGAGGATGCCTATATGTTTTTCTTTGTGTTCTCCTTCTTATTTAGCTTCTCTAAGATCACAAATTATAGGCTCAATGTCCTTTATTTATGGCTAGAAACCAAATATGAGTGAGTACATCCCATGTTCCTCTTTTTGGGTCTGGCTTACCTCACTCAGGATAGTGTTTTCTATTTCCATCCACTTGTATGCAAACTTCAAGAAGTCCTTGTTTTTTACTGCTGAGTACGAGTACTCTCTTATCCTCATTCCCCAAACCATTTCTTCATCCCTTACAGGCCACGCTTAGAATTCCCTAGTTAGAACCCCCGCAAGCACAAAGGACTAGAGAGCTACATCTCACTTTTTTATAGGGCTGATGGAAGGTGGTATTGGTTAAACAACAGATGGTTAGAGACTCGAGCAAGGTCTCCAGGGTATAGCGGCTCCCAAGGACGCGTGGAGCTGTGAAAAGCCAGCTTCAAGGCCATGGGAAACAGGTGAAGTTTCTCCTGGCTCAGCATGGAGAGAGATGCCGGTACAGAGCTCTCCACTTCCCCTGTTAGCTTGCCATGTATTTCCTTTATAATTTTTAGGTACGCTTCTTGTATCTCTGCTCTCTTCAAGACATTTATCACGAAGGAGTGTTGAATTTTGACAAAGGCTTTTCCAGCATCTAATGAGATGATCATCTGTGTTTTTCTTTCAGTTTGTTTATATGGTGGATTACATTAAAAGATTTTCATATGTTGAATCATCACTGCATCTCTGGGATGAAGCCTACTTGGTCATGGTGGATGATTTTTCTGATGTGTTCTTGGATTCAGTTTGCCAGTATTTTATTGAGTATTTTTGCATCAATGTTCAGCTCTTAATATTCTTTCTTTATTCTGTATGTTTAGAGTTTTGATTATTATGTGGTGAGGGGACTTTATTTTGTCCAGTCTTTTTGATGTTATTTAAGCTTCTTGTGTTTTCATAGGCATGTCTTTTCTTAGGTTGAGAAAGTTTTCTTTTTATGATTTTGTTGAATATATTTTCTGTGCCTTTGAACTGGACTTCTTCAATTCCTATTATTCTTAGGTTCAGTCTTTTCACGGTATTCCAGATTTCCTGGGTATTTTGTGATAAGAAATTGTTGGATTTTCTTTGACAGATGAATTTATTTTCTCTATCATATCGTCAGTGCCTGAGATTCTTTTTTCATCTCCTGTATTCTGTTGGTTATGCTTGCTTTTGCAATTCCTGATTGTTTACCCAGCTTTTTCACTTCCAGAATTCCCTTGGTTTGTGAATCCTTTATTGCCTCTATTTCAGTTTTCAAGTCTTGAACTGCTTCTTTCACCTGTTTGATTGCCTTTTCTTGGTTTTCTTTAAGGGATTTTTTAAAAAAACATTCTTCATTTTTTTTATTTGTCGTTTCCTCTCCTTCTTTAAGGGAATTTTGGATTTCCTCTTCATACAGTTATTTTCAATGTCGTTTTCTTCTGCTTCTCCTGCGTTCGGATGTCCAGGTTGCTGCTGTAGAGTCATTAGTTTCTGGTGGTGCTGTGTTCCTCTCTGTCTTGTTAAGTGTATCCTTACCCTGTTGTCTCCCCATCTCTTCTAATTGGAATAGGTGGAACCTGTGTTTCGGGGGGTCCCTTTTCCTCCAATTGGTGTAGTTGGGGGCCGTGGCTCCATTGAATGCTCCTTCAGGTGTAAGCAGGGCAGAGCCTTTGGTGATCATTCCTCCAGGTGCCTACAGGTCCGAGGCTCAGGTGATTGTTTCTCCAGGAGCAGGTGTGGCTGAGGCTGAAGCTCCGGTAGCCAGATAATTTCTGGAAGCCACTGTTGTTCTGCTGCCCACAGCCCTCTGCCATGCATAGGCTTTTCCGGGTGGTTGAGCTGCTGAGGCTTCTGTTGGCTGGGAAGACACTCTGGATCTTTGGGGTGAAAAAAATAAATCTTTTATCTAGATCTTTTGGGGTGGGAAGATCTGCCTTTAATCTGGACCACACCTTCTGTTTGCGATCTATGTAAATGACATGGAAGGAGAAAGGTCTCTCTTTGCCCGCTCTTGTTCTCACTAGCAAGTCCATTATGTCACTGGCTTTAGAGCCCACTTCCTCAGGAGTCTGGTGTGTACTGAAGACCAGCCGAGACTCCAGCCTCGCGGGCGGAACAACTACTGGATTCTTGAAGCAACCGGACCACAGCAGCCTTTAAGTTATTCCAGTAAGTCCGTGTGTGTGTGTGTGTGTGTGTGTGTGTGTGTGTGTGTGTGTGTGAGAGAGAGAGAGAGAGAGAGAGAGAGAGAGAGAGAGAGAGAGAGAGAGAGAATACTGAACAGGTAGAGGCAACAGACTTCTTTTCCCTTCTTGACTGTCTTCAGTGTCCTGTGACACTGAGGGGCCACAAAGCTCCTCAACCAATAGTCTTTTAAATGCTAATTGTCCCCTCCACTGCCATGCATCTCCTGCAAGGATGCCTTGATCCTTCTCTGGACGGTTAGATGAGAGCCCCCCACACAACCCTCTGCATATGTGTGCTCTCCGCTCCCTTTGCTATCTCCTCCAAGAGCTGCAGTCTGCACATCCTGACACAAGAGCACAGGCATTAAGGAGTTTAGTTACTGAAGCCGTGGCTGTTGTAGAGAAAGGAAAGAAACAAGAAACCCAGGGTTCAGCCACTTTCTGGCTGTTTAAGGACACAGCCGTCTATTAGTCCTTTCTTTCCCAAATGCCGTGAACCTAAACACACAAGACCCTGTGACTTCCTTGGTCTCTGGCTAACTGTAGGGAAGCAAACCTTGATTGTGCGTGTGTGTGTGTGTGTGTGTGTGTGTGTGTGTGTGTGTGTGT
>NW_026067932.1:7847366-7848322 GCF_014885135.2 Alexandromys fortis
GAGAGAGAGAGAGAGAGAGAGAGAGAGAGAGAGAGAGAGAGAGAAAGAGAAAGAGAGAGCCCTGACTAATACCGATGAATTCCTTGGGAATGGGTGGTCTGGAAGGGATGAAGGAGTATTTCCATGTGTACCAGTTCTCTTTGGGGGGGGGGGAAGTAAACAGATTAGATTCCACAAGCTTTTACTCCATTTGGGGTCTTAGGATCAAACACCAGTAAACATCTTTCTCCTGTGGGGTAGAACAGGTAGTTCTGGAGAGACCTAGATTTAGAACAATTTGTTTGGCATCGCTTTCTACTCCTCATCATGGTTTGACCAGAGGGAATCCATGTGCCAAGAAGAACCCAAGAGCCATCCATCTACGGGAAGGTCCAGCTAGTTATGCCTCACATCTGTCATCAGAGGTACGGTAGCTATGGTAACTGCAGGGTGCTTTTATCTGGAGATAAGTTTTTTTTTTTTACTCTTGAAAACCCATTGCTATTGTTCTTGAGGTCTCAGTAGTCCTCATTGTCCGCTATGTTCAGTGAGACCTGTTTTAACCCAGGCTTTTTCAGACCCAGGCCAGCTGGCCTTGGTGAGTTCCCGATAGAACATCCCCATTGTCTCAGTGTGTGGGTGCCCCCCTCGCGGTTCTGAGTTCCTTGCTCGTGCTCTCTCTCCTTCTGCTCCTGATTCGGACCTTGAGATTTCAGTCCGGTGCTCCACTGTGGGTCTCTGTCTCTGTCTCCTTTCATCGCCTGATGAAGGTTAATATTCAGGAGGGTGCCTATATGATTTTCTTTGGGTTCTCCTTCTTATTTAGCTTCTCTAAGAACCCGAATTATAGGCTCAATGTCCTTTATTTATGGCTAGAAACCAAATATGAGTGAGTACATCCCATGTTCCTCTTTTTGGGTCTGGCTTACCTCACTCAGGATAGTGTTTTCTATTTCCATCCATTTGCCTGCAAACTT
>NW_026067932.1:7848537-7945525 GCF_014885135.2 Alexandromys fortis
TATACACATAACATGTAAACTGCCTCTTTTTACACACACACACACACACACATTCACATTCACCTTTATAAATCACGTTTGCATATTCATAGTTACATATCCAAGCATGATGTTCACACATTGTCACATACATACACAGGTAAAAACAGCTACTTAAAGTATTCTGTGTAAACTTTGATTTGGGATATGGACGGTGTACTTATAACACTGCATTTTTGTTGACACTGAGGGATAAACCTTCCGAAATATCCGCTTGGATATAGATAAACTGATCCATGTATGTGCTTTCTTTTGAAATATACTAAATGCTTCTATTAGATTTCAGCCTTTAATGTTTTTCATTAGGTATTTGATTGTTTTTAAACGTATTTAAGGAAGTAAATATACATGTGAAGTAATGGCTTTAACACCTCCTTTAAAGAGGTAGTCGATCATTAATTTTCCAAACAGGGAATGCTCAGCAGTGGCGGCCTCTCTCATTGGGAGGTCAGCTGAATCCTCATCTGGACATGGTGCCTGCTTTCTCTTGGGTCTGTCTGCTGATTCTTATGATGTCACGGGTTTTGATTTCATGAACATCCATGCCACATCTAAATAGAGAACCAAGTATCCTATCCCACCCATCCAAGGGCAGCTGGCTATGGTTGTTCAAGTTTAATCCAGATGGCTGAGTGGTTCCCATGTTTATAACCCTCTCCTTTCTATTTTCATTTTGAGAAGACCATGGCCAATGGCAAAACAGAATATAGCCAGCTGGAAAAGATATACAGAGAGAGTACGCAGAGTCAGAGAGAAGCCGCGTAGCCGCCCGCAGGAGATAGATACACTGTAACCTTGCTGGTAGGCCACAACCACATGGCAATACACAGATCAATAGAAATGGGTTAATTTAAGATCTAAGAGTTAGCTGGAAATACGCTTAAACTATTGGCCAACCAGTATTGCAATTAATAGAGATTTCTGTGTGATTATTTCAAGTCCGGGCAGCTGGGAAATGAACTAGTGGCCTCCGTCAACAAGTCACTGTCAAATCTGTAGAAACCTTGTGAAGCCATGATTCTTCCCTTCAGAATGGGAGTCATTCCCCAAACACGTCAGCAGTGTGACTTGTCCTGCAGGAGCAACAGAGTGACCTTTTCATTCCCCCACATCGTGAGGACTTAGAGAGACGCAGCCACTCTTTGTTCTAACAGTCAAATTCACAAAGAGTCAATCCCACAAAATTAACTGCTAACAGACCACATAGGAAATTCAAAAAGATAGGAAGACCTAACCAGACAAGTAGGTTGGGTGTGGGTGAGGTCCAGCTTCAGGGACATTGAAGAACTTTATCGAATGGTTTGGAATGTCAGGTTTTTCCCCCTTGGATGCTGACTCTTCCTGAGAGGTGTCACCCCTTCCTGGAGCGTTGCTTTGTCAGGTTCTACCTGCCCTGTGTGTGATTCTAAAATACACGTGATATCATTGTTTTTGCTCATGGAATATTTTTTTTTATTTTATTTTTTTAATTAATTAATTTATTTATTAAAGATTTCTGTCTCTTCCCCACCGCCGCCTCCCCTTTCCCTCCCCCTCCCCCAATCAAGTCCCCCTCCCTCGTCAGCCCAAAAAGCAATCAGGGTTCCCTGCCCTGTGGGAAGTCCAAGGACCACCCACCTCCATCCAGGTCTAGTAAGGTGAGCATTCATGGAATATTTTTTAACTATGTCTGTAAAAACTAAAATCCTGGTGGAGATCACCCCCCTCTCTTCCCCTTCTTCTTCTCACTGCTTCTTCGCACAAAGGAATAAAGAACCTGTAAAGGCAACGTGTGTGAGTCCATTTACTCCCTTTTACTCTAGATCCAATTAGCCAGGGTTTTGCCCGCTGTGGCGAATCTTAGCTGGACCCTGTGGGGGTGCCGAGGCTGGTACTCAAGGCTCCCAATATCTAGTACCATGGAAAGCTGCAGTTCTGCTGCTCCCGAGACCCACATGGATCCAAGTGAAGCGTCTTCTGACACATACCCAGGAGGGGAGGGATGGCAAGTGCCTGCAGTCATGGTGTCTGGTGGCAGGCCTCCCGAGGGAGGAGGGGAATTCCATCTCTGGGGTAAGAGTGTCAGGACTTAGAGTGAGGGCTTCTTGCCACCGTGATCTGAGCAAGTGAACAGTGTTGGGCTGCTGAGGGTAGACAGGTATAGCCCTGCAGACAGAGCTCGCTCTGGGCACTGGGCAAACCTGTGCTTTGGACTGAAGAGGCTGTTAGGACATGGAGAATTTGCCGTCTCCTAGTGGTATTTGGACCCATGAGTTTACCAAGCCAAGGATGAGGAAACAGTCTTTTCTGGGGAAGGCCAGCGTGGCCCATCTACCAGTGTTGCTGCCAACAGACAACAATCAAGCACTTGCTCAAGCGCTGTGCACAGGTTTTTATTGCTCTCTGAACCTTCCCCATAGCCCTGCGATGTGAGGACAGCTGTCACTGAGGGCTCCGCTGACGAGCAAGGCTGTGCAAATCATCCAAGGCAAAATAGACGGGAGTGCGTAAGCCTGGACCACAACAGGGTGAAGGCAGATTGCGGAGTCCCAAAACATCACTGTCACTGTTTTGTGTGTGTCTCACCAAGACATTTATGCAGCCAACTTATCTTCCTTCAGTGAGTGCCATGTGGCAGGAATTGTGTTTCTTCACCGCCGTGGTCCTTAAGCCTAGCACAGCGCTTGGCTCCACTGCGGGTCTTAGTTCCACATTTGTGGAGTGGGAACAGGAACGTGTATGCAGCAGAAAACCAACAGTCTCTTTCCTGAAGTGAACGTGAATCTCTGTCTCCTCAGCAGGTCAAGGCAAGGAGACCATGACCATGCGGCTAACTGTGCTTTTGGTAGTTCAGATTCTAAGCAAGAATTATTTTATGATCAAAATGAATCGCAAGGCACGTATCACATCTTATCAGAACCATCTTTATCCAAAATGCTGGTGCTATTACTGAGTTAAGTGGAGCAAGCAATAAATTCCATGGGTCTACAGAGACTGAAGCTGGGTTCCCAGTACCAAAATGATTTTGATTATTGAGTTGGCATATACCCTTAAACATTCCCGAAATCAGTGCTTGGAAGTGACAAGATTCTGAGAGAAAGAGAAAAGAATGGTGTGTGTGTGTGTGTGTGTGTGCACGCGCGTGTGTGCATGAATGTGTATGTGTGTGTGTGTGTCTGTGCACACACATTTCCACCCCCCCCAACCTAACAGCTTCAAAGTCTTACGCATTAATGAATTCCTTATGGATTACATGTTTGTCATTGTGGAGAAGGACAAAGAACAAGAAAGAATTGGACTTATATAAACAAACGAATTTTAAAAGACTGCACTTTGAAAAGTCAAACCTTATCAGAGGAAAAAGAGCCCTAACATCATAGAAGTCAGGAGGCACACACAAAAGGAAACTAGAGTGAACGCAGCCTAGGCAACCGCATGGAGCAAACCGGAGGGAGAGGGATTCGTTTGTACGTTGGTAGCACAGGTAGCTGGAGGAATGAGGGGAACAGGCGGTCTAAGAGCAGGGCTGCCAGACGGCGGTGACAGGGGCTGGTGGAGCATGGTGCAGAATGTGTCTGTGGGGAGAACATTCTTAAATTCAAAGCCACAGACTCTTCAGGGCATATTCATAAAATTTAAATATTGGAACCTGTTTATATTATTCTCAAATTAATTGTTCGATGTTCGAATTTCAGTGCCCTGGCCGGTGACCCACCAAAAATGTCCTTGTTCATTTCTCTCTCTCTCTCTCCCTCCTTTTTTCTTGGTCCTTTGAATGAATAACAATGAGCGTGTCCGCTCCTGAAGCTACTCTGAGATGTCTTATGTCATGAAGGCTGGGAGGTCATCTGGGGACACGAGCGTAATGGGGGGCTCTGGGCCAGGACCAGGAGGTTTTCGTGATTGTGAGGCAACTTCTCATCCCATTAGCTGATGGTTGACTGACATTTTGGAACACGATTTTGCAAGAGGCCAGGGAAAGAAATAAAGCACATGAGAAGGAGGCACTTAGAGGATTGAGATGGCGGGACCGGCTGAGTGCTCCCAGATTTGAGGAGGATTTTATTATTGGACACAGATCCGTGGTGGCGCGCTTTCAGGCTGGATCTCAGAGGCCGAGTTTGAGGGGCCTCATTTAGGGTTTTCTTTTTCTTTAAACCAGATTTACACTGCCCTTCTCAGCACACTGGCTCTTTGAGAAAAGCTAACCTAACTCTCCATTTATATATGTATTTGGGGCATGAGGGGCAGCCATTCCTGGAGAGCTAAAAGTGAGATTTTAGAGGAAGTTAAAGGAAATACAACTTCACATGCCCGGGGACTGTTTCCAGGAGAAGCGACACAGGGTAAAAATAACTAGTTCTATGAGCGATTTCTCTTGATTGCCCCGTGCTGCTCCTGCAGAGATGTCCTCACTGGAAGTAAGGCGCCATGGGTGACGTCCTTAGCGTTTCCTCCGCATTCCCGTCCAAGGCAGAATCTTGGTTGAGTGCAAATGAATCTGATTGACTATGTCATTGACTATGGAAAATAGGAATTGCATACTGCAAACTTTTAGGAGGTCGTTCTATCCACAGGGTGTTGGGTACAGGGGAAAAAAAAAGAAGGGGAGGGGAGAGGTTTGCAGCTGGATAGCCAGGGTTCAAAGCCTGTTTGAGGTGCCTCGGACTGGAAGGCTTTGGTAAACCAATTGGTCTTTCTGAAGCTCAACTCAGTTTTAAAATGGGTACAAGGTTTCTGTGAGAGACAAGTGAGATAATGTATATGAAAACCTAACTGGAGGCAGGCATGTGGCAAATGCCCAGTAACCGTCACTGCGGCCCGTTTTCTTTCCTGTCCCCACACTGGCCCTCATATACCTTCTCTGAAAACCTCAACCAGTGGCAGAGTATCTCCTTACAGAATTAATAATAATAATGATAATTCATATAACATGGCAGAAATAAATGACATGCCAGACCTAAGCACTAACCACACGGCGGTTTTAAATTCCATTTAGGCTGGGCATAGCGGTGCACACCTTTAATCTCCCAGCATTTGGGAAGTTGAGGCAGGTGGATCTCTGTGAGTTTGAGGCCAGCCTGGTCTACAGAGTGTGTTTCAGGACAGTCGGGACTAAACTAATCACAGATGCTATCTGCCAAGTAAGTGAATGACATCGGTATTAAAGAAGTCAAAGAGACTGGTATTGGCCAAGGGTGGTTTCTAGAAATAGAATTTCTTCTGCTCTGAAGTCTGATAAGAATTTTAGTAAGAGAACAAGAGGAAAAAGAAGAGGAAGAGGATATAAGAATAAGACCAAGCAATAGACAGTAACCGGGGAGGGAGGAGGGGACTGGCCATGCCGTAGCGGTTGGGTGATAAGGGTGCTAACTCATAGCTGACTTAATAATTGGGGCATGTTGGGTCCTGATGTGTAGTCTGGAGTGGCACCAAAACCGCAGTATAAAGGATGACGGTGCTCACAAAACCCAGCCCCAGTTGTGTGGCCTCGCTGAGAGGAGTTGCCCAGGGACTGATTGGGTGGGGAGGATGCTTACAGAGGGTGTCTTACGGAGGGTCCAGGAACATCTTCCCCGTCTCACCTGGAGAGGCTGGCACGCTCATAGAAAGTCCAGTCCTCCTGACCTTGCCTAGGACTCTCTAGGGAGTCGTTAACCCAAATTTCTTATCGACACTCAGGGACTTTTTTTTTATAAGTCAGTAAGACAACTGCAGTCTCTTATGAAGCAGCCTCTTCTATTGTCCTAATTTGCAAAATCTTCTCTCTTTGCGTTAAAAAAATGCGTGACTATTGTAATTTTTTTTTTCATGTAACTTACAAATATTTAGAATCCCTGTCAAGGGAATGAAATGGAAGCAGCTGTTCCCTGTTATGCTGGCCCCCAACATTCCACACTAGAAAACAGAGTATTTGCAAGCCTCACTAAAAGCATTTCAAGAAAATTCACATTTGTCGAACGTAAACAAAAATAAAGGGTGGCTTTTTTTTTTTAATTAAAAAAAAAAAACTCAGGATTTAGTGCTAAGGAGATTGGCCCAGAAATCGAAGGTCACACAGTGAGTTTGAGGCCAGATGAAAATCTGTCCTTGGTCCCGTCAAGCCCCAGCCTGCCATATTTTCTATATTCGGTGTGGCGGAATAACTGGGAAGACAGACTTTCTCGGGCCTTCCCATATCCACATCCTTTGCAATATGGCTTTCTGTTGACGCTCATTTCAGGCTAACCTGCTTCGTACTCTTAAATCTGGACGGGTCTTAGGACCCAGTTGACCTTTAGTGATGGCGATGGAGCCAGTAAAATGGTTCACTGTGTCAAGGCTCTTGTTGGGCAAGCCAGAGGCCAGAAGGCGTGCGTGTGTTTCATCCCTGGAATCCAAAGTGGAGGGAATCAATTCTCGCGCGCCGCAGTGGCTGTGGCATACACACACACACACACACACACACACACCACCACCACCACCACCACCACCACCACTACCACTCTCATAATGCATCTTGGTCTGTTCCTACCGCTGTCACAAAATACCCAAGACTGAGTCATTTTTATTTTTTATTATTTATTTATTTTGGTTTTTGTCGAGACAGGGTTTCTCTGTGTAACAGCCCTGGCTGTCCTGGAACTAGCTCTGTAGACCAGGCTGGCCTCTACCTCCGAGTGCTGGGATTAAAGGCATGCGCCACCACTGCTCAACGAGACTAATTTTTTTTTTGAGATGAGTAATTTTTAAAGATTAGAAACTTACGCCTCAAAGTTCTAGAGGCTGAGACATACCGAGGCTCATCTCCTCTTTCTGAGATGATACTTTTGAAGTAGCTACTTCCTCTAGAAGAAATGGATGGTGTGTCCTTCCGTGGTACAAACGACAAAGTATTCCTCCAGGGCAACCATATGATGTAGCTTCACTCAGGACATTTCATGTCTTAAATGGACCACTTCTTCACATGGTTACATTGCTACTCAGCTGGTCAGGATTGAAGCCAGAGTGAGAACGGAAAGGCTGCCCAGCTGAATCACGGGTAATAACGCGCATGTGTGGTTTTAAGTAGGACTCCTTTAATTTGGGCGCTCAGGAGGTAGAGGCAGGCGGACCTAAGAGCCTGCAGCCAGCACAGTCTACATAGTGAGTTCCAGGCCAGCAAAGGCTACACAGTGAGAACTTGTCTCAAAAAAGAAAATTAAGCCAGGCGGTTGTGGCGCACGCCTTTAATCCCAGCACTCGGGAGGCAGAGGCAGGTGGATCTCTGTAAGTTCGAGGCCAGCCTGGTCTACAAGAGTGAGTTCCAGGACAGGAACCAAAAGCTACGGAGAAACCCTGTCTCGAAAATAAAAAAAAAAAAAGCATAAAATAAAATTAAAAAAGCTTACAGAAAGAAATCATCCTTTATTGTTTCCCCCTTGGTTTTGAGTCAGAGTCTCTCTCACTCGCTGAGATATGCACATGGCCCACAAGCTTTCTGACCCACAATTTTAAAGTTATTGAGTTTGGAATGATTCATTACAGAAGAACTAGCTGATGTCCATGGATGAAAAGCTCACAGTGAAATCCATTACATGCTTATTTAAAAAGAGCTAGCTGGGGGCTGGAGAGATGGCTCAGAGGTTAAGAGCACTGCCTGCTCTTCCAAAGGTCCTGAGTTCAATTCCCAGCAACCGCATGGTGGCTCACAACCATCTATCTGTAGTGAGGTCTGGAGCCCTCTTCTGCCCTTCAGGCCTACATGTGAACAGAATATTGTATACATAATAAATAAATAAATATTTAAAAAAAAATAAAAATAAAAAATAAAAAGAGCTAGCTGCTATATGATGTTGAATCGACATGCCAAATAAAACGTCCAAGAAAATACAAAATGCAATGGCTTGGAAAAGTCATGTTGAAATTTAAATTGCCCTTGCAGCGGAATGACAAGGCAGGCTCTCGAAAGGGCGGGCTGGGCTTCTATTTTTTCCCTCTCTCACTCACTTGCTTGTCTTTCTGCCTTATGATGGAAAGGCACAAAGCCCACATTAGATGCAACCTTTGAACTCACACCAACCAATACTTGCAGGTTTCCTGGTTCTCCAGCTTGCAAGAAGCCCATACCTCAACTACCTATATCATCTATCTATCTATCTATCTATCTATCTATCTATCTATCTATCTATCTTCTAAGTATCCACTCATCCACCCATCCATCCACCTACCCATCCATCCATCCACCCATCCACCCATCCATCCATCCATCCATCCACCCATCCATCCACCCATCCATCCATCCATCCACCCACCCACCCACCCACCTATCTACCCACCCATCCATCCATCTACCCAAACTCTAGTCTCCTCTCCGAAGAGCAGTAAGTGCTCTTAACTTCTGAGTCATCTCTTGACTATTTACCTGGATCCCTGATAACACGTAGTGCTTAATTGAAATTATACATTTTGGTCACAGCCATGGCCTTTGTTCATTCACTGACCCCATTTCTTCTTGCTTATTTGTGTTTTGTTTTATGAGACAGGGTACTGCTGTGTAACCCATATTTTCCTCAAACTCATTATCCTTCAGCCTCAGTTTCCCCAGGGCTGGCATTACAGATGCGTACCACCACACCTGACTCTTCCTCTCCTTTTACTTGGCATTTAGTTAGACTGCACTGCAGTTAGGTTATGACCACGCGCCTAAGTTCTTGCCAATAGTAGGTGGGTACAAAGTGATAGACATCTAGCCCTGGCCAATGAAAACCCACTACTTACTATTCCACATTCTCTGCTGTCATCTGGCAGCCTGAATAAAGAGGACCCTGAAGGTCAGAGGAGGCGGGACTATAAGATGGAAGTGACCTAGGTCCCTGAGTTGTGACCAAGGGCACCAAGGGCCGACTAAGACTGTCCACATTGCACAAACGCTGCGAATCAGAAATGGGCTTCAGTTGTGTGAAAACTCTGTAAGTTTGCAACTGCTTATTAGTGTTAGTTAGCTTCGCTTGAGTCCAGATGCTAAGCTCAACAGTACCTCCTTATGATCATTTTAATATTCTACTTGTATGAAGACTTCCCAGTAAGAAACATTTTGAGGCTGTCTCGGTTGTTTTATGTGAGCATGTGCTCGCTCATTTTTACGATCAGAAAGGGCAGACTTGTCTGGGGTTGCAGCTCAGGAGCAGAGCACTTGTCTGACATGCACAGGCCCAGGGCTCAATCTCCAGCAAAACATGCACTTGTACATACACACACACGCACACCCACACGTGCACACACATATACACCACACTTACACGCACATACCTACACATACACATACACACAAATAACACACATGCATGCACACATGTACACATACACACATACATGCACTTACATATACCAGCACATGCACACACATGCACACATACACAAACAACATGCATGTACACATAAATACACTTACATATACACACATATGCCAACACATTCACACATAAACATACACAAACAACACACATACACACAAACAACAGACATATACACACAGTAAGAGAGAACAGAAGAAGAAAAACCTCATTTAGTCTCTTACTATTGTAGTCTTCAGACTTCAAGAGACTATTAGCAGAAAAATTAAGAATTCCAAAAAGATCAACTTCTCCTAAAATGTACTTTAACAAGCCTAGAGAAAATGGTTTCCTTTAGAGTATAAAAGAGACTAGGGGGTCTCTGTCAGTGGCTGACGTGGGGTTCAGGTACTCCACAGGGTGCGGTCTATAGAGGCTACTGCTTAGATCTGTGAGTGCTGGGAAAGGCAGACGAGGAGTAAGCCTTGACTTCCTGGGTGCCCAAACCATGGATTTTTCTGAATTGTACAGAAGAGAGAGTTCTCTAGCAAGGTGTCCAAAAAATGAACGCACTTAGCGACCATTCCTCTACTGTAGAGAGGCAGGTGCACACATATCTTACACACCTGGCTAGCTGGCTATTAAAATGGCCAATAATTAGCAGAAGAAAGAAAAAATTGGTAAGTAGGACATCACAGTGGGCTGCAATGGAAAAGGCAGGTCATTGATTTTTCTTAGTCATGCCTTCCTTTTAAAACATTTCTCATTTCAACCTAACAAGGATTCCAGATCCAGACGGTCAACAAACATGTAATCTTCACCACAAGAAGGGGAAGCCGAGAGAGGAATTCATCGCTCCAGAAGACATACTGCTATATTAGGTAAAAACCCAGGGCAGGCATTGACTCCCACGCACGCTGGAGGGTGGACATGTGTATAAAACAGGCCAACATACATGGAGGATAAACCCTAAAAGCTGTTAAACTCTCAGGGATGGAGACTTGCTATACTTTCCAACTGGTCAAAGATCCAGAAGGTATCGTGCAATTCAAATGATTTTTGTCACAGTGGAAGCAGCAGACCCAAAGAGGTGAAAGGACGTGTTTCATGGTTGAGAACCAACCCTTCTAAGGGAGTGCTTTAATGAAGACTTCATCTCCATCTCCTGGGTTTCTGGCCCAGTGCTTTTTCCCCCCACTAACTCTTTTCTTGCCAAGGTGTTACTATTTCAGGATTGCCACTGGAAGGGGCCTCTCTAAGGTTTAGTTCCATAATGTGAAGACTTCCCAGCCACACAATGCTACAGACATGGGTCAGGTTTGAAAAATGCTCTGTTAAGAAGTTCCACACAAAAAGTTAAAAATACATTAGCCTTTTTTTTTTTTTTTTTTGTTGAACACTTACTGTGTTCCGGGCTTCACGCTAAATGCTTTGTGGATAGAATTCATCTGATCCATTTGCTTAAATCTTATTGGTGTCTACCATCAGGCAGGCACCTATGAACTAGCAGTCAATCAGAGAGAAGACATCTGATCCTCCACCCTGAGGAACTTACAGCCCAATTGCTCATGGCATTAATTTCACAGATGATGAAAACGACGTCCAGAGAGTGCCAGGGACGCCCGTCTGCACATGCTAACAGTGTTACAAGCGCTCACAACAGCCCTACACTACTGGAAAAGAAGGCATGGGAAACTTAAAGTTTTTGTTTGTTTTGTTTTGTTTGACAGCTTTATTCGTCAAAGCAACATGAACTTTTACCTAGATAAAGGCACATCAATGTTTGAGCAACTTTTTACACAAGGAAAAACCTCATTTAACAAAATAGCTGTCACGTGTTTCCAGTATCAGGCGGAAGGAGGAAAAATACCACTCAAACCAGTCTTTTTGATTGTTTTGGTTTTTTGAGACAGGGTTTCTCTGTAGCTTTGGGGCCTGTACTGAAACCAGCTCTTGTAGACCAGGCTGGCCTTGAACTCACAGAGATCTGCCTGCCTCTGCCTCCGGAGTGCTGGGATTAAAGGCGTGCGCCACCACCGCCTGCCTAAACCAGTCTTTTAATTAATTATCTGATTTGAGTTGGCGACCAAGTCTTTTAAGGCTGTTATAATCTGATACTTAGATCATGGAAATATTCCAACAGAAACTTTGGGCTTGACTGAAATGCTAGCTTGCCCATAATTTTGTATGGATGAGTTTAGGAAATTCTGAGTTTTATGTGTTTTAAGAAAACATATATGCACTCTGTTTTTAAACTTACATTGATAACTGCTTTTGTGTTTCAGGAAGTCGCAGACTATTTCCACAGCAAATGTCTAACTGTATACATGACAGAAAGGGGCAGAAAAGTCCCCTCTCTAGTGGAGTGGTTGGAGCTCAAGGCTAGACTCTATCTATAGGCAAAGATCAAGAGCAAAGTGCTCCAAGCAAGGCTAGAGGAAAAAGCTGATGACCACAGAAGAGCAAGTGATCCAGGAGCAGAGAAACCAAAGAGCATTCAGGAGGAAGAGGTGGGAGTCTCACATGCATGGACACACTCTTATTTCCATCAACTAGATTTAGCCGGTATGAACATGAATCTAAGACGTGGTTTCTCTGTGTTATAGCCCTGGCTGTCCTGGACATTGTAGAGCAGGCTGGCCTGGAACTCACAGATAGCCACCTGCCTCTGCTTCCTGAGTGCTGAGATTAAAGGTGTTAGCCACCACGCCTGGCCACACGTCAATCAATACTTTTCAGATCACAGAGGTAATAAGAAGTCGAGCAGAGATGGGAACTGAGGCTCTCCGTGGTTTAAAGCATGACACGGCGGAGCAGCACAGAGTCCTATGTCATTCTTTTCACTATAAGGTGAGTACCATGTGAAGATTCGGCCAGCAGGAACTGAGGTAAAACACATAGTATAATGTTCACCCTTAGTAGATCCCTAGATAGTAGGAAAATAGTGATCAAGAGGAATAAGGAAGTATGGCTAGAGAGGACCTAGAGCATAGAGGCATAATTAAGTATGGCTAGAGAGGACTTGAGTAGAGATTGAACTCGGAATGACAGTGTTGAATTTTTGTTTAGATAAAAATGGTCGAAAGAATGGCTTTGCTTTCTTTAAATACATAAATAGTAAGAATCTACAAAACTTTTACATACTTATTCAGAAGAGGACACTTTCAGTAGCTGTGAGATTGAATCTACCCATCGGTTTAAGCCAGTCTTCTGTAAAGCAGCGGCACACACCTTGAGGGCAGAAAATAGACTTGAGTGATTTATTTCCAGTTTCAAATGAGTTCTCTATTAAAAAAAAAAAAAGAACAAAACGGTAAAATTGTCAAACGTCTCCATTCTCTTCCTCCATACGAGCCTCTTTGAGGTCTAATGATAAAGAAAGCAGCTTTGAGATTGAGTGAAAAGCACTGAGCAACTACTTAGAGACATCTGGAAGAGGCAAGCACCACGCCCCAGAGTTGCCAGGCTCTCAGCATAATAAGCAGAATAAGAATTCTCTTTTCTATCAGGAAAGCAAAAATTCTGGCTTCACGTTAAGTCAACCCCTTGACCCTGCACGCCAGCTCTCAACTATTAAAATGACCGCTAAATTCCCAGGGAGATAAAAATCAGTTTTCATCCATGGAAGCCTGTGTATAAAAGTACTGAGCTTCATTGCAAATATTTTCTCATCTAGGAGTTTGGAGTAAAAAAACATCCTTAGTTGATCTGTTATAACAACAAGAATACCTTGAATGACTTCCAGTAACTTTGCTTAGAAAATGTCGATGTCTCTGTGACATTCTAATGAAAGCTCGGGATTAACGTCAATACATTTCATTATTTGGCAAAGCAACCCTGGCTGGCAATGGATTCCGACTGCCAGCTTCATGGATTATATTTCCTTTCGTCGCCACATCCTGGGCGGTTGTCCTTGCCCTCTTGGCAGGGTGCTTGTTTCTAAGCTTATATTAAAGTTTGTCTATCTATTACGGTTTAGAATGAACTAAGTGATTACTGTTTTAATCCCAAATCAGTATGTGCGGTCAGGTCTCGGCAGGACTCCGATCTCTCTAGCTTTTTTTATATATTTGACAGATAAGAATGCGCTGTCATTTTTATTGGCGCTTATTCTACATATTCTAAATGTAAGAGTTGTTGTCGCTGGTATAAAGATTATTATGCTCATGGTCTGAATAAAAAATGTGTATAATGTTAATATTCTGGACTATGGAAAACCTGTAAGAAACATACATGTTTTCTATAATTAGACAGAAACGGATGATCCTTTCCCAACCTTGGGCACAACCTTGGGGAATCACTGAAAGCTGAGATTCTTTTCAAAGGGTTATACTTTTAATTATGTGTGGTGTGTGTGTGTGTGTGTGTGTGTGTGTGTGTGTGTGTGTGTGTGTGTTGGAGTGGGGTCTATAAATATTAGGGCGGATGCCTACCTGGCCAGAAGTTTATTAGATCTCCTGAACCCAGACAGACAGTTGTGAGGTGCACCACACTGGTGCTGAGAACTGAGCTAGGATCATCTATCTGTAAGAGCAGAATGCTTTGAATTTCTGAGCCATTTCTGCAGCCCCCACAAACCAGAGACTCTTTCTTTCTTTTCTTCCTTCCTTCCTTCCTTCCTTCCTTCCTTCCTTCCTTCCTTCCTTCCTTCCTTCCTTCCTTCCTTCCTTCCTCCCAGCTTCCCTCCCTCCCTCCCTACCTTCTTTCTTTCCTTCCTTCTTTCTTCTTTCCTTTAGACAAGATCTCACCATGTAGCTCTGGCTGTTTTGGAACTCACAATGTAGACCAGGCTGTCCTGGAACTCACAGAGCTCCAACTGTGATTAAAGACATGCACTACACGGCTACAACCAGAGATTCCCAATCAAGCAGGTCGGAGCAGGACTTGAGACTTTTTCCAACAAGTTCCCAGACAATGCTGATAGTGTCTGTTCAAGGGCCAATTCTGAGCACCAGGAAAGGTTTTGGGTTCAAAATCTTGCTTTGTCAGTCATAGGATTGTTGATGTGAGGTAGTTTAGTGAATGAGGAGCTGAGCAGGATTTGAATTGCTTAGGTAAACACTTGTATATTCAACAGGAATTTCAAATAAATACCACATTAAAATTTTGTTTGAGTATTGAACAATTTTCACTTAAATGGCTTTATAGTCCCCTATCTATGTCTCTTATGAATGATTTTCTTTAAAAAAAAAAAAGACCATCAGTTTATTTTCAAACTCAAGCCTTTGGAGACTAATATCTTTTCTCTCCATATTTTGCTACTAAGAGGTCTGGTGTTCTGCCAAGGCAACATATTAATAAATTTAAACTTGCAATTTTCCTTGTCATGTGAACATTCAAGTTGGCTCCCAATTACACAGGAGCAGCCAATTCAACAGGATGTGTGTATTGGATTTATAATGAACGTGTCCTTGAACTAATGACTTTAAAATCCCTGATTTCTTGATTTGCTTTTAATTTGTTCAACACGCGTGACCTCACAGTTGCAAAGATCCTAGCCAACTCAGAACAGGTTGACTTACAATTGAGCAACACAGAATTTTCCTCTAGTTGAGCATTAGAATACGAATCCATCTCGAGGTCAAACACTTATTAAGCTGCTCTCTACATTCCGTCCTGCTGGCAGGGCTAGATGCTAGGGCAACACTTGCTTTGCTCCTCTAGCCTAGTGAGGAAGGTAGACAGAACAATTATTAGAAGCTCATTTAATTAAACAAGCCAGTCAGTCCCCAGTCCTTACAGTTGACAGGCTTGAGGATGCATTTTCATTCAGACTCAATTACCAGGAAATTCGTTAACCATTGCCCAGCATGTATCCACAGCACCAGCTGGTGACTCCTAGAAATAGATTCCCCAGAGCTCTTAACCAAAGGAAATATTTACATTTCTTAAGGTTTTGCCTATAAAATCAACATAGAAGAGGCCAGTCAAGTGAGCATTACAGCTTGTAACTGGCTGTCATGCAAACCCTCCAGCAAAATCAGCAATTAGAGACAGAGATAATCTGCAACTTGACTTCGGGATTTTTTTTTAAAAATGCATGATTTATATTTATATTATATCATGTTATAGACAAAATATTGGTCTTCTCCAAATCTATAGGTTGTAGCTGTAATCGCAATCGTGATATTTGGAGATGGGGCTTTTGGGGAGTAGATGAGGTTGTCAGCGAGATGCCATCATGATGTGTTAGCCACCTGATAGCTTTACCATCTCCCCAGCAGTTGAGGACACAGAGAAGCTGGCAGTAGTTTCTGTCCTGCCCAGTCCCGCAGCCGTCCAGTCCCAAAGAGACACACAGAGGTCTACATTTATCATAAACTGATTGGCCTATTAGCTCAGGCTTCTAATTAACTAATTCTGACATCTTAAATGCGCACGCCTTTAATCCCAGCACTCGGGAGGCAGAGGCAGGCGGATCTCTGGGAGTTCGAGACCAGCCTGGTCTACAGAGCTAGTGCCAGGACATGCTCCAAAGCCACAGAGAAACCCTGTCTCGAAAACCAAAAAAAAAAAAAAAAAAAAATGCTCGTAATTCTTATCTATGTTAGTCATGTGACGTGAAGCGTTCTCATCTTGCTTCCTCTGTGTCTGCTTTCTCTGTGTTGACTGCAGACTGACTCTCTCCTCTTCTCAGAATTTCCCTGTTCTCATTGTCCTGCCTCTACTTCCTGCCTGGCTACTGACTAATCTGTGTTTTATTAAAACAGTACAATATAAGTGACAGGGTAGAAGACCATTGTCCCACAGCACAGAGAGAAGTCTGTTATCTGAAAACCAGGAAGAGAGAACTTGCTAGAAGCAAGTAAGTCAGTCCTTTGACTTTGGATTTGCCAACCCCAGAACAAAGAGAAACAAATACCTCATGTTGAAGCCACTCATTGTGTGACTTTTTTCTTTATGACAGCCTAAGCAGCCTGAGATGTGACCTTAGATAGTTACAGAGGTCTGTAAAAAAAACTGTGAAAACGCCCAAACGTTATCTCTTGAGGTTTCCAAGAGAGGTCCCGCGGCTCTGCCAGGCTGGCTCTCCAGCATCTCTTGAAGAATATTTGCTCTTTCACGCTTCTAGCTTCTCCTCCCCCTGTGCTGTTCTCTTTACCCCAGATGACCTCCACAAATCTCCCACTTCTGGTTGGGAGGCACAGCTCTGAGAACCCCTCTTAATTACCCATGATCCCTTTCCCACACGATGCATTACTGTCTTCCCATCTACTCCCTCAGGATACAGCTCCTACCTGCTCTAGGGGACTTTCCTCAAGCACCTCTAGGACAAACCTAAGATCTACATCTTCCGTGTCTTCTACTGGCCCACTGGGGGTGTTTTGCAGATCATATGGGAATAAAACTTACTGAAGAAAATTGAATAAAACGCTCGAGGCCAACACATGTTCTGGGACAAACGAGCCAGCAGTAGAAGGATGTACAATAAAATCCTGGCTTCCCAGGCTGTGGGTGGGGGCGGGGTGGGAGGAGGCATGTTCCACATAAACGAGTTTAATAGATGGCTGAGGATTTATCCTTTTAAACACCAAAAGTTTTACTTTTAATTGTCTTGGATGGAAACATTTCCAAGATGTTCTTCTGAAATAATGCATTGTAAACACAGCCCAGTCAGAACACTTGCCGTCATTAAATGAAGTAGTGGACTCTAACCCCCAGAAGCCCCTGGACTCTTCGGAGATATGTAATGGAACTGCTTGTCCCTGTTCTAAATGGCCCCAGGTTGCCGTTTTTATTATTACTCTGTGTGGTCATACACACACACACACACACACACACACACACACACACACACACACACACGGGGGTGCTTTTGTAGACTTTTCCTCGATGAGGCTGTTCGTCTTACTGATGTCTATGTAAATGACATCTATTCTGTGCTCCAAATCGGCTGTTTCTCAGCTAAAATAAGTTTGGAAATCAGATGCTGGAGTCCACTGTGGTTGTTGTCATGATGACCATTGTTAGAAACATGTACGAACTGAGAGCAAAAGGCTCTATGTGTGTGAGGGCTTGCCAAGGTCTCTGTGGCTAAGTGGGGTCAGAGTCAAGGGCCTCTATGTCTGAACTCCTACTTAGATTGCTCTCAGACTTTTCTTGCTATTCCGTTCTGAAAATAAAGACAGTTGGATGTACAGTTTTCAAGCAAATGAGGAACTTAGGTACGCCACAAATATTCTCTGAGTACTTGCAGAGTAAGGCACACATGCTAGGGACAATGGAAGAGACACATAACAAATAGTCTACTGGTCTTCTTATATTACACACCATAGATACATAGTTATTGAATGAGAAACTTTATAGCCTCATCATTGAAAAGATGACACCCAAGACACACAAGTAACCTCGCCATGTAACTAGGGTCAAAATAGACCATACAAATAAAGTAGATTTAAGGACTAAAAGATTATTTCCTGCTGGCAAAATCCAGGAAGACTCCATAAAAGAGGTTCTAGTTTTGATTAGGACCTGATGGGTGGGACTCACGTTTCAATCAGCAAGAATTCAGGGAACTAAGAAAAAATACAAATGCTACAGACGTGGGGCCCAGAAGCTGGACTGGATAGGATGCTGTTGGGAGTTGACCAGTATGCTTTGGCTGGACTTCATGTAGAGAGTAGAGGAGGACACATTATGATGCTATTAGGGTCACAGCATGGGTGGGCCTTGGACAGCAGCTAGAAGGAGTTGGGCCGTTATTAGGCAATGGGGAAAAGCGTTAGCTGGAGGTGGCAATGCCCAGAGCTCAGCGTGGGATTACCTTGGCTGGTGCTAGGCTATATAGAAGAACGTGCTATGCATTGAAGTGATGTTCACTCCAGAGCTTACAGAGTTTGAAAGAGCAAGTTTTAGGGGATGAAGAGAGTCTGAGCTAGGGTGGCCTCAAGGGTGAGGATTCACTGATGTTTACACACGGCTGGGGAAGTGCGCTGAGCTACTCAGAGAGTACTGGGTCCTCACAAGATGAGTGCTCGTGTGCACTGGGCTCTCAAGAAGAGGCTCAAAGGTTCCCATCTTAGTTTTGGTTCCTTTTGGACACATCTATATTTAAAAAATAAATCTTACTTTTCAGATAGCTTTCGAGCGAATCTTTATAGGCAAGCTCATCCTTGCCTTTTCCTGTGAGTCCGCCCTCTGTGTGACTACAGGATTGACACTGACTTCTTCATGGAAGCTGGACCAGCTCGCTGGGATCGATCCCGTATCCCACAGAACGAGTGAGGAGGGTTTGACACAATCCAAGGCGAAACAGGAAGAAAGTGTGTCTTGTCTTGTAAAGGGCGTGTGCAAAAGAAGCTGAATATAAACCTGGATGATAGAAAGTTACATATGTGCTCAAAAGACGGCAAGAATGAACTCCCCTGTAGCCAGAGAGCGCGGAAAAAAGAGTGTGGGAACAATACCATATGCTTAGGCAACAGATGGCTAATACTAAATGTCGTCGGAAGCCAGTGATGGTGGGGCAATAAACCTACCAACTAAGCCAGTGCTCCGCCTATAATGGGCACTCGGTCCTGTGTGCTTGATAAATTGTCTGGGGTTCTAAGCTCATCAGAACCTTTAGGGTTTCCTCTTGGGTTCAAATCAGCTTCAGTTGTTGGTAGAGCTCAGGTCTTTAACTGAGAAAGATTTTAGGACATTAACATTGGAGCAAAAATAGCAGCAGGTTTTGGTAAGTCTGCTTCCTCTTCCTGGTAACGTGAAAAGTCCCTAAGGCATGATCGCTCTGGGCAGGAACATCAAGCCTCCAGGGCCAGGGCAGGGTGTGTTTGAGCTTGTAACTTCTTAACTAAACCAAAGGGAAATTGCAAGGGCTCTCTGTGGAAGAGTCTCTACTACTCTTCAAAATACAGTAAGTGTTTGTCCAACACAATGGCCACTAGACTGTATGTGGTCACTGTAAATGTCAAATGTGGTGACCCAGGTGCTCCAGGGGGCTTGGTAAAATGCTTGCCTAATGAGAGTGGAGCCCTGGGTTGTAGTCTTACTACCTCATAAAGTTAGAATTAGTAGCATACACATATAATTCCAGGACAGGGGAAGCAAAGGCAGGGGAGAGTATAAGGAAATCCTCAGCCATATAGAAAGTTGCAGACCAGCCTGGGATTCAGGAGAACACAGCCAATTTCAAAGACAGTATGAGAAAAATAATGTCAGCTACCCATTAAGACTTCGTTCCTGGTTGTCTGTTGAAATGCTGGTTTAGCTATGTTGAGTTAAATACGTTGTTGAAGTAAATTGAAAATATTTCTGTTTACTTTGGTATTTGGATGCTACTTAAATTTCAAATAAAATATGTGGCTTATTTATAAAATTTCCATTTTATTGGGAGAACTGCAGAAATGCCGTGTTATTTTCGGTTGCGATAACAAATAGCACCACCTCCCTGATTCTTCTCACTTTTTTTCCCTTCTAGGGAACTTGCTAACACGAACACTAGGAAGACGTTTGAAGCCTAATAAACAGGTTCATGCATTCTTATCTATTGTCTGGGATTGTTTATCTGCATTTCAGTGTTTCCATGGAGATCCGTGTAACTGCAAGCTTGTCTTAATGGTCACGATGTTCGGTACAGTTTGCGTATTATAAAAATTAGTGAGACAAAAACTCTTAAAACGGCTCATTACTTTTGGTCATTAAAAAGCAGAAAGGCAGAGGGAGGGAGCTGACTTATTAATAACTTTCATATCAGGCAAGTTGTTGTCTGACATACTCAGATGGACGACTCACCCTTTCTGGAGAAGTTATTGCTAAACACTGCTCTCCTGCAAAGCGCCCGGAGCCTGCATCTGTTAGAACAGCAGCAACGATGGCTGTTCTCAAGAGACGGAGCTTGCAGGATCATTTTGCTCTCACACTGGTGAACAAAAGAAACTGTCTGAAAGGGATTCCTGAAATCAATTGCAGGGCTTCCAATTTTTTCGCTTATGGGCTAACGGGAATGTAAGGTTTGATCATCACATTTACTTTTAGCCTAATTTGCCCTGGTTTTATGAACTTTCTTGCTTCCCACCAGCAAACTCCCATGATCCCATGAATTTGGTGTATGCCAGCATTTAAGAGATGTGAAATTGCCTCAAGGATTTGCCACCAAATGGAACTGATCACACAATGAAAATTAGCTGACTGAGAATCCGAGATACCATATCAAGAATTTACTATGTTCTGTGGGACTCTTTGCGTTTAGGAAGTGACTTGTTTTTAAGTACAAATGGGATTTGTTTAAAAAGTAAAACCTTATTCAATGTCTCTGAAGTGTTAGCAAGCCAAAAAAAAAAAAAAATCCAGAAGTTAAATTCTGATGATGAAATCCAAAAGGGAGAGTTACAACCTGAGGCGTGCCTGCCACACGGAGGGTCTGCTGTACTTCAAAACAGTCAGGAGCAGTCTCTGTGTGAGGATGGCCTGAGAGTCCTCAGCAGACAGCGAACCTTCTGGAAGAACACACAGTTCTTAAATACCTGTCACCAGCGTTATACTGCAGAGCAAGAGGAGATGGAAGGAGTCTCATGCTAAGCATTTCCTACTGATACAGCAGCCATGACTTCATAGTGCAGTTAGCGGACAAGCTGTTCTCTCTCACGCAGTCCCTTCAGGGGGAGAAACTCATTTTGACTCTCTCTCTCTCTCTCTCTCTCTCTCTCTCTCTCTCTCTCTCTCTCTCTCCTTTTGTCTTCTACACTGAATTTTGTTACTTTGTCAACCGCAACCTCTTTGGCCTAATAATTACAGTCAACATTGCAAAGCTCTGCTCCCCAATTATAAATTATTAGTACAAATAAAAGGAGGGAAAAACAAATTGAACTATCCGCACAGAAAACCCTTCTTTGACTGAACCATCTTCCCGCCCTCACACTGAATTTCTCTTTACTAAATTAATTCTGCAGAATTTGGTGTTGCATCTGCCTGGTTGCTTTGCTGATTTGACTGAACTGTGTATTCCAACAAGTTGAAAAATAGTTATGAATGTTAATTAAGAATAATAATTCTTTTTAAAAATTTTTATTGATTTTTATTGAGCTCTACATTTTTCTCTGCTCTCTTCCCTGCCTTTCCCCTCCCTTCAACCCTCTTCCATGGTCCCATGCTCCCAATTTACTCAGGAGATCTTGTCTTTTTCTACTTCCCATGTATGTCTCTCTTAGGGTTCTCTTTGTTCTCTTGGTTCTCTGGGATTATTAATTGTAGGCTGGTTTTTCTTTGCTTTATGTCTAAAAGCCACTTATGAGTGAGTACATACGATATTTGTCTTTCTGGGTCTTGGTTACCTCACTCAAAATGATGTTTTCTAGATCCATCCAAGAGTAATAATTCTTTTATATAAAGAAAAGAAATCCTATGGAATCTATTTTCTTCCCATTGAGTTTCAACTATCTAAGGAAAAACTGAGAGGAGACAGCACTTAGAGAAACATATGATTCTTCTGTACAGGACTTAAAGAGGCTTCTAGAAGAATATGTTTACATAGTAACATGTCTCAGAGGAAGGAGAATACAGACCATGTGTTTTACCTTTGTCTTGATGGTGAACCAAAACTAAAAAGAAGTTCCCCCAAGCTTTCAGGATTAATTCATCTTGCTAACGATAAACTCCGGGAGTCTAGAGCTGCTCATGTGGTGCCGGCAAAGATGGTACTTTAGGGATGGCCCCTGTTGCGGAAAATTCCTTCACAATGTGTGAAGATATTTCACTGGGATTGGTTTAATAAACAACTCAGTGACCCATAGCTAGGCAGGATTTGGGGGGCAGAGAGAATGTTGGGAAGAAGGATGGAGTCTCAAGGAGATGTCAGCACTCAGAGGAAGCAGCATGGGCAGTACAGACTAAAGGTAATAAAGTCACGAGGCAGAAAGTAAATTAATAGAAATGGGTTAGTTTAAGTTATAAGAGCTAGTTAGAAACAAGCCTAAGCTATTGGCTGAGTTTTTATAATCAATAATCAGTCTCCATGTCATTACTGGGGAGCCAGTGGTCCCGATGGAAAAAAAAAATCAGCCTACATGCCCCATTTTAAACATAGCAGTAACCCCCACCTGCTGCTATAGACCTGTCTGTCATTCCAGCATTCAGGAAGCCAAGAAAAGAGGTCTCCTATGAGTTCAAGACCAACATGAGCTGTGTAGCATCAAGCCAGTCAGAGATACATAGCAAGACCACATATAAAGACAATCAGTATCCCAGCCAAGGAAGCAAGTAGAATAAACAGAGGTCTCCACTTCCCCTCCCTCCTTGCCTCCAAATTCAATCCCGCATTCTCACATTTGCTGTGCCCCCCACTTCCTGTCGGCCCCACCTCCAGTGGCTCATGTGAATCTTCCCCTCTATCCTTCCTTCCAGGGCTGTCCTCTTTATCCCAGCCCCCAACTCCACCAGGCATTCTCTGGGAAACAAGTAACTCTTCAACAAGAATCGAGAGCATTAGGTCTTCGTGCTCACTCCTCTACTCTAAATCTGACACCCAGTCTCATCCCCAGATCGGCAGCAGACCTCCCGTGTGACCTTTCCTCTCTCTGTCCCCATTCTCAGCGAACTGAGCAGAGCGTGTTGGAACACCCCATTTCCCTCTCTCCTGCAGACTCCCTCACCACCCCCATCCCATCCCTATTTCTGACTGTCAGCTCCTAGTTTATAGAGACACATTTCACCCAGAAACCCCAAGCGGCAGTACCTGGCAGGATCCCAGGAGCATTCCCCGCCAGGCAACACCCTCCTACAAATCAGAGAGGGCACCTGAAACCAAGGAGCCAAACAGAAGTGATGTAGAAACAGGATCCATCCTTCGCTGCATCCAGGAAGCACACCTTAACATCAAATATGCAAGATGCCACGCAAATGGAGCTAAGAAACAAACTGGTATGGCCATTTTAATATCCAACAAAACAGACTTCAACCCCAAACCAATCAGAAGAGACAGGGAAGGACACCACATACTCATCGGAGGAAAAAAATCCATCAAGAGGGCATTGCCATTCTTAACATCTACACACCAAACACAAGGGGGGCCAAGTTTATAAAATAAACACTACCACAGCTTATCGGTGTATTGACCCTCACACAGCGATAGTGGGAGCCTTCGTGCCCGACTCTTGCCAATAAACAGGCCGTCCAGACAAAACTAAACCGAGGCCATAAACCAAATGGACCCGACTCCTTCACAGACCGTTTCGCCCAGACATAAAGACTATAGCTTCTCGGCACCTTATGGAACCTTCTCCAAGACTGACCACACTCTCAGACACAAAGCCGGTCTCAATAGATACAAGAAAACTGGAATAATAGTTTCTATCCTAGCTGAGCCCCACGGATTAAAGCTGGATGTCAACAACAGAAACAACAGAAAGCCTACAAACTCATGGAAGCTGAGAAACTATCTACTTAATGAAAAATGAATCAAGAAAGAAATCGAAGGCTTCCTAGAATTGATGAAAATGAATATACAACATACCCAAATTTATGGGACACAATGAAGGCGGTTCTAAGAGGCAAGCTCACAGTACTAAATGCCTATATAAAAAAACTGGAGCGATCTCACACGAGTAATTTAACAGCACACTGGAAAGCTCTAGAACAATAAGGATAAATTACACCTAAAAGGAGTAGACATTAAGAAATAATCAAACACAGGGAGAATTCAATAAAATGGAAACAAACAAACAGACACACAAAAATAATACAAAGAATCAATGAAACAGTTTGTTCTTTGGGAAAATCAGTAAGATTGACAAACATTTACCCAAATTAACTAAAAGAAAGAGAAAGAACATCAAAATTAACAAAATTTGAGATGAAAAAGGGGATATAACAATAGAAACCAGAAAACCCAGAGATTCATAGAAGATACTTTAAAAACTGTATTCCCCCAAATTGGAAAATCTAAAATAAAGAGGGTTTTTTTTTGTTTGTTTGTTTTAGAAATATCACTTACCAAGTTAAATCAAGATCAGATAAGCAATATAAACAGACCTGCAACCTCTAGTGAAATCAAGGCAGCCATTAAAAGTCTTCTAACTGAAAAAAGCCCAGGGCCAGATGATTTTAGCATAGAGTTCTACCAGACTTTCAAAGAATAGTTAATGCCAATTCTCCTCAAATTATTCCACAAAATAGAAACAAAAGAAACATTGCCCAATTTGTTTTATGAGGCCACAGTTACTCTGATACCCAAACCACATAAAGACTCAACAAAGAAAGAGAATTACAGACCAATTTCCCTAATAAACAAAAGAGCCAAAAAATCTTAATAAAATACTTGCAAAGTAATTCCAGGAACACATGAAAAAAATTATCCACATGATCAAGCAGGCTTCATCCCAAAGATTCAGGGATGGTTAAACATATGCTAATCAAAAATATAATCCACCATATAAACAGACTGAAAGACAAAAACATCATGATTATCTCATTAGATGCAGAAAAGGCCTTGAGAAAAAAAAATCCAACACCCCTTAATGATGAACATTCTGGAGAGGGGGCTGGAGGGGTGGCTCAGCAGTTAATAGCACTGGCTGACCTTCCAGAAGTCTTGAGTTTAACTCCCAGCACCCACAAGACTGTTTACAGCCGTCTGTACCGGTGGTACCATGGGACTGGAAGCCCTCTTCTTGTGTGCAGACAGACATACATGCAGACACAACATCGATATTCCTAAAATATCTAAATCACTATTTAAAAACTCCTGGAGGTACTAAGGATACAGCTGACATGCATTAACCTAATAGATGCGGTTTACAGTAAGCTCATAGCCAACATCTACTGAAGTTAAGAGAAACTCAAGTCTGCAAAAATCAGGAACAGGACACAGTGGCCCCCTTTCTCCACACCTCTATTCAACACAGTACTGGGATTGTTAGCTATAGCACTAGCTGCTCATACAACTAAAGGAGATCAAGGGGACACACAATGGAAGGGAAGAAATCCAAGAATCTTTATTTGCAGATGATATGATAGTATACATAAGTGGCCTAAAATTTCCACTGGGAAACTTGTACAGCTGATAAACACTCTCAGCAGTGTAGCTGGATACAAAATCAACACCCCTAAATCAGTACCCTTTCTCTATACAAGTGGCAAATGGCCTGAGAAAGAAATCAGGAAAACAACACTTTGCCCACTAGCCTCAAATAATACTAAATATCCTGGAGGAACTCTAACCAAACAAATGAAAAATTTGAATGAAAAAAAAACTTTAAGAGATTGAAAAATATATGAGAAGATGGAAAGATCTCTCATGCTCATGGACTGATAGAATGGGTATAGTAAAAATGATCCTCCTGCCAAGAGGTGGTGGTGCACCCCTTCAATCCCAGCACTCGGGAGGCAGAGGCAGGCGGATCTCTGTGAGTTCCAGGCCAGCCTGGTCTACAAGAACTAGTTCCAGGACCAGTTCCAAAGTTACACAGAGAAACCATGTCTCAAAAACTCAAAATAAATAAATAAAAATAAAAAATAAAGAAAAAGATGACCTTTCTATCAAAACAATATACAGATTCAATCCCCATGAAAATTCCAATACAATTCTTCACGTATCTTGCAAGGATAGTTTTCAGCTTCATATGGAAACACAAAAACCAGGATATCTAAAATAACCCTAAACAACAAAAGAACTCTGGAGGTGTTGCCATCCCTTACCTCAAATTGTACTGTACAGTTATAGTAATAACTAGCGTGGTTGTGGCATAAAAAAAGACATGTTGGCCTATGGAATCTAACTGAAGACCCAGATGTAAATCCACACACTTATGAACACATGATTTTTGAGGGGGAAAAAAAAGCCAGACGTATACCCCGGAAAAAAGACAGCATCTTCAACAAATGGTACTCATCAAACTGGATGTCTGCATGTAGAAGAAAGTAAATAGATTCACATAGCATGAATAATAAAAACCCAGAGATAGATATAGGGGTTAAAGATCAGAGAAGCAGTGCAGTAAGCCACTAGAGAGACCTCTTACCTCTACCAATGCTCAGACTGAAGGGCGATCAGTCTGCCCAGACTGCACTGTGTGTCTCCACCAAACCTCAGACTCCACACTCCAGTGGATTTCAGTTGTACTTTAATAAATAAACTTGCCCGAGGATCAGAAAAGTAAAACAGTCACACTGGTTAGCCTTACAGACCAGGTAGCAACGATACACACCTTTAATCCCAGTAGCCACACTAGTTGCCACAGAAACCAGGCGGTAGTGGTGCACACCTTTAATCCCAGAACTAGAGAGGAATATAAGATGGGAGGAGACAGCTCTCAGTCTCAGTCTTGTTCTGAGATTCCTGGAGGCAGGATCGCCATTTCGGACTGAGGTAGAGGTAAGAGCCAGTGGCTGGCTGTTTTGCTTTTCTGACCTTCATGTTGAACTCCAATTTCTCTCTCTGAGTTTTTACTAATTGTGCTTTACCACATTCCTGTCTCTCCTTTATATCCATCCCTCTGCCCTGCCTTATCACTCCTGTCTCCACCTCCCTAAAGCTGGGATGAAAGGTGTGTGACTCCCAAACACTGGGAATAGAGCCACCACCACCTGGATCTGTTTCTGGATCGATTTCGTGTAGATCAGGGTGACCTTGAACTCACATGGAACTCACAAAGATCCGTCTGCCTCTGCCTCCCGAGTCCTGGAATTAAAGATGTGTGCCACCATTTCCTGGCCTGTAGTGGCTTAGCTCTGCACTCTGATCCTCAGGCAAGCTTTATCTATGAACATACAAATAGAATGTCACTACAGATTCATATCTGTCTCCCTGCACAAAACTCAAGTGCAAGCGGAACAAAGACCTAAAACCAGATACGCTGAACCTGAGAGAAGAGAAAGTGCGGGAGAGCTTTGGGTGCCCTGGCCCAGGAGACGACCTCCTGAGGATACTGTTAACACAGGCACTAAGATCAACAATTAACACATGGAATCACATGCAAGTGAGAAACGGTAAGGCAATTGGCAACATTATTTGGACAGAGTGGCGGTCGACAGAATGGGGAAATATTTTACAAGCTACACATCTAATAGAAGGTTAATATCTATGTAAAGAACTCAAAAAAAAAAACCCCTACATATCAAGAGAATAAATAACCCAGTTTAAAAATGGAGTACAGATCTAAACAGAGAATTTTCAAAAGAGGACTCTCAAAATTCTTAGTCATCAAGGAAATGCCAGTCAAACTTTGAGATTCCATCTTACACCTGTCAGAATGGCTAAATCGACAAAACAAATGACCGCTCATGCTAGTGACGATGTGGAAAAGCGGAACACTCCTCCATTGCTGCTGGGAGTGCAAACTTGAAAATGATATGGCGGTTCCTCAGGAAGCTGGGAGCTGATCCACATCGAGATTAAGCTGCAGGATATACGGGAATATATTAAGCATGGTGTGATGAATACTAAAGAAGAGTTCATATTTCGGAAGAGAGAACAAGGATACTGTTCTTGGTGTATGAGATGCTCATTGACAAAGGGGAGGAAATGGAGCCTCATTAATTCAATAACTGTTGAACACCTACAACGTACAAAACTCTAGTCTAAGTGCCAGCTTAACTGAAAAGGCCAAGGTTGCAATTACACTAAAAGTCTAATTAAAGCCGGGGCATCGAGAGCTGGAGGGATGGCTCAGTGGTTAAGTGTGCCTGCTGCTCTTCCATGGGATGGGGTTTCCACGCCCAGCAACAATGTGGCAACTCCTAACTGTCTGTAACTCCAGTTCCATCCTGTCCAGTGCTTGCTGCCATGACCGCGTAACAGGAACAAAACTCATCTCTTCTTTAGAAGGTGAACTCTCTCTCAGGTGGCGCACTTTGGACATTGCAAAGTAGGTGGCCCAGGACAGTGATTCCCCCCCCCCCCACACACACACTGAGGTGATGGTGGCTCTTCCAGGACACTGCCCACACAGGGAACAGGAAGTCAGGACCCTTGGCAATGTCCCTGAGTTGAGCAGAGTTCAGAGTATAAAGATACCAAAGTGGTGGAAGTCAGGGACCAGAGTACCTGGAACTAGAGACCAATAGAGAGTGTCCTTGGGTCTTTAGCTATATTGTAGTTAGCACGTGGGTGTGAGCAAACTATCAAAGCTAGAAAAGAAATCAGGAAAGGAGCCTTTGGGGCATCCCCAGAGCACATAGGGCAGTATCCTGCATGTTCCCATGGGCTAGAGAAAGCCTTCTTCACACATGAGCAGCGCCCTCAAGAGAAGGAACTAGTCATGCCAAATAATCCCTAAGACGGTTTCAACCACAAAACTTGGAAGTTTCAAAACCAGACAATTAGGCCCAAGTAACTCAACAGTCATTCCAGTAAAAGACCAAACCAATTAAAATCATATAAATCATATGACCATATAGAACATCCCCAAAACTGCTGGTGTGTCTGTGGGGAAATGTCTTAATTGCTAATTGACATGAGAGGTCCCAGCCTTCTGTGAGGAGATGCCAGCCCTGGATGGGCGGGCCTGGGCTGTGTGAGAAAGGCGGTTGAGGGATGAAGGGGAAGGAAGCCAGAAGAAGCTGTGTTCTGTGGTTTGGCTTCAGTTCATGTCTTAGGGTTCCTGCTTGAGGTCCTGTCCTGACTTCCCTCATTGCTGTCCTCTTACTTCAAAGAGTAAGCTACATTAAACCTGAAAATGAATGGAATGTTCGCAATGTAGCAATGCTGAAGCAAGTGTGGGCAGTCCGAGTGTGGAGGTTCTGTTGAACTTGTCTGTATTGGGCTTCATGGTCTAAACTGACAAGGATGATTGACAGGTCTCTTCCTCTAGAGGACGCCAGACCTCATTACAGATGGTTGTGAGCCACCATGTGGGTGCTGGGAACTGAACTCAGGACCTTTGGAAGGGCAGGCAGTGCTCTTAACCGCTGAGCCATCTCTCCAGCTTCATTTCATTCAGATTAAACCTGTTCCTCCGCAAATAGGTTTGGTCAGTGTTTTAGCGTAGCGTCCGAGGGTGCAAACTAGGAAAGTCAGGCATGCCCTCGGGAGCGGTACAGCCGGTTCTAATCACTCTTGTTTTTAACTTTTTCGCGGAGCCCCCAGAATGATTTCCATGGTGGCCTGCACCAGGTTTACTTCCGCCAGTGAGCGCTGGATTCATCTTTTGCCGCGTCTTTGCTGTAGTAGTAGTGGGCCCAGAGGCTCGTGCATTTCAACACTTGATCTCTGGTTGGTAGCACTGTTTGGGGAGGTTCTGCTGAAGGAAGTACATCACCGCGAGGTGGCTTTGTGTGTTTCTAGTCTCCTCCCAACTCTACTCAGCTCCAGTTCTTACTCTGCCTGCCACTTGTTCGCAGCTGAGATGTTTCCTGCTCCTGTTTCTAGGCCTGCCTGTCACTGTAGACTGAGATAGATCATTTATAAGTTAGGTTTTGTCAGAATATTTTATCAAAGCAGCAGAAAAAATTGACTATTTATAATTAAAATTATTGCTTAAAGGATTTCTTGTGTATGTGTAGGGGGCTATGGTATGGAAGAAAAACGAATTTAAGGTCCTGATGATTAGACATAAATTACTGAATTCAACAGAGTAAACAATAGGTTTAGGAGAAATAATAATTGCAGCTGGGAATTTTACTTGGGAGTACTTTGGACGTCCAGGTGAATCTGTTCAGGATCAAAAGAGATCAGCACAGCTGGAGCTTGGGGGAGGGGCCTGTACATGAGATGAAGCTTGGGGGAGGGGCCAATACGTGAAATGAAGCTTGCAGGAGGGGCCTATACGTGAGATGGAGCTTGGGGGTGGGAGTCTAGACTTGAGACAGAGATTTGGAAGAATCAGCTCATAGCAGGTTAAACTATGGACCTGGAGGAGATAATCAAGGACATGCATTCATAGCGTTTCAACTTACAGTAGTTATTTTTCATGATCTTCCAATTTTCCTTGGAAACCTATTTTGTCCTTTTGACCCCTGCCTGGCTGGTGTCTAATATAGGTTTAAAGCTACCCATACTTTCCCAAGGCTCAAGACAGGTGCTGGGATGGATGGTCCTGGTTGAGTTTATGCTATTGATGGTTGTGTTCTACAATCCTGCTAAACTTGTCTGGGCTTCAGTAGAGTTGTTTGTTTTTATCACAATGGACATCCTAAAGGATTAATAATGTCATCTTTCTTCTTCACAGTCTATACATCTCTTCCTTCTCCTGCCTTACTGTGGCAGCCAAAATCTTCACTACATATGAAGCTGAACACCAATATTTCTGGGCCTACTGAGCCTTGCATTTCATTGTTTGGCTTATTTGTGCTGGGTACCAGGATGCTAGGCAAGCCCTCGGTCACAGAATGAAGTTCCCAGGGGGGCTGGAGAGATGGCTCAGAGGCTAAGAACACTGACTACTCTTCCAGAGGTTCCTAGTTCAATTCTCAGCAACCACATGGTGGCTTACAACCATCTGTAATGAGATCTGGTGCCCTCTTCTGGCCTGGAGTCATACATGCAGACAGAACACTATACATAATAAATAAATCTTTAAAAAAAAAAAAAAAAGAATGAGGCTCCCAGCCCGGTTTGTTAAAATGATAAAGTAAGTATTGGCTGATTTTCAAGTGGAATCTGTTCTTGTATTTGTGGGATAAATGCTACTTGAATGAATTATTAACCAATAGATTTTATTTTAGCACAATGTATAGAGTTAGTATACACAGACCTATAAATTCACCTCACGCCTCATCACAGCTTCCCATATTTTTAAGATCTTGCTTTAGTGATACATTTGTTAAATTAATAAACCAATATTAATGTATTATTTTTAACTAATCTACAGATTATATTAAGATCCGCTATGCTGGGCAGTTCTATGGATTTTGGCAAATATACACTAGTTCTGCACACAATAGCTTTAGTTTCTTCAGGATCCCCCGTGGTTGGGAGTAGTTCTTCTACAACGGCTGGTAGAGGAAAAAGCCAACGCCCGTCAGCTTGGGTTCAGCTGTGATGACAGAAACTACGGCTTGTCTCACCGATCTTCTCGGGTGGTCTTTCAAGAGCACAGCTCGATATCCTCTTTGAAGTCTTGGAGATGAGAGCAGACAACACGGAGTTCGGGCAGATCTGGGCAGTCCAGGGCACCCCGAGTCAAACGTCTTTATCCGCCCCGTGTATCGCATCCCTCATTTCTACTTCTGGCCGCACTAACACCTGTAGTGAATAGTTCTGAGCTCTTATTTACTCACAGCAACACTTATCCAGGTATTTCATTCTGGCTACAGTTTCACAATCATCTTCACGGCTTGGGAAGCTCCTTTTTCCCATAGAAAAGCGCATCCCAGAAGCTCAGGGGCAGCTACTGTCCTTGCAAGCCACTCTTTCCCTGATGGGCCCTAGAAACTGCCTGGGGACCTCGGTTCTAACCAACTCCCTCTTAGAATGTTTATTAAATCACCTTAGTGTTTGTAGCACTCGTAGAAATTTAGGTCGTTCTGGTTTTAATTAGAGCATTTTATTTGGTTAACAAAAAATACTGGAAGCTTATAAACGCTTTATTTTTTTTAACAGAAGAAGGCTGGGGTGGGTGCGTGGCCACTGGATGACACAGTCACTAAGCGCAGCGTTCAGACTCTTCCACAGACGATAAACATTCACACATTTTTGTGATCCTCATCCACAGTTCAACTCAGTCGCTGAAAGAAGAGTCACTGTCTGAACTTTCTTCTATGGCTTTTTCAGTTGCTCCATTGGGCACCGGAGCATCTGGCTTCCTGGAAAAAAAAAGGAGGTGGGGATTTAAAGATTTTCCCAACCGAAGACAAGCTTACAAACTGTGAATTAGGTTCATCGTGCAGTACTGTTTGTTGCTAATAAACCTGCCGGCTCTGCGTGTTTCCAGGACCCTCCGGTACTGCGCCCCAGCGCGCTGCCTCTGACTCCCGCTGATTCTCCTTCAGCACTCTGCGTCACAGTGCCATGGAGACAGAGATGCGACGTGGACAGGCTGGCGTGCCTGGCGTTGAGTCCCTCCAGCCTCAAGTGCACACTGAGGCACAGATGGGAAAGTGAGGAATGGAAAGACAAACGGAAGCTCTGGAAACCCAGAAGCAGAAAGGAGCTTGAGAACAGCTAAGAAGCAGAGGCCAAGTGGGAGCGTTGTGGGAAGGGGTGCAGAGTTATGGGGAGGGGGGCAGCATGGTCAGAGCAGGCTCTTAATGTCCACGGGGTGTTTTCACTTAGTTTTTGTTCTTGGGCTTTTCTCTAGAGAACAAGTATAAAAAGTCTGAGTTGGAAAAGAAAAAAAACCTCAAAAAAAAAATCTCAAAGAGAGCGCATCAGGGAACACCAACTGCTTAAGCCCCAAGTTCGTGTGCTATAATAAACAAAAATGAAAAATTATAATGCTATTAAAAGTCATGGTGAGGGCTGGACAGATGGCTCAGGTGATAAAGCGTTTGCCTTGCAAGTGAGAGGATCTGAGTTTGGATCCCACACCATGCAGAATATTTATGCAAATTTCCATATGATTCATACATGTCAATTACCACTTTTGAGCATATTACCAGAATAGCAAAATTTAGCTATCTGCAGCATTGTCTGCACACCCATGTTTATCACTACCCTATTGACAAGTCGTGGAGCCAGTCTCGCTGGTCATCAGTGGACTGATAAGATGTGCAAGGAACTGGAGGCTACCATGTTAAATGAAATAAGCAGGCCCCTCAAAGGCAGTATCATGCTTTCTCATGTGGAATCTGGGAAGATATGATAATAAACCAGGACTCTTAGCAAGGAGAGGAAAAAGGAAAGCAGAATAAGAGAGCAACAGGGGGTGCGTGTGTGATCGAAATGCATTATTTTTTGCAACTGACATGTTAATAAAAAAGAACAATGATGTATATGCAATCATTCACGGATCGACACGATGCTGCACTGTACAGAAGAAGGGAGGAGATGTACTTTCTTCTTCCACATGTGGATGCCCACTTCCCCCATTTATTAAGGAGGATGTTTATTCTCTAATGTATATTTTTGTCATCTTTGTCACACACCAGGTGGCTGCTGCTACATGGGTTTACACCCGCGAGTCCTCTGCTCTGTTCCACTGATCTCTTCGTCACTACTAAGGCTCTCAGTATAAACTGGAGTCAGGAATGGCGATGCCTCCAGCATCACTCCCTTCGCTGCTGACTGTTTTCATACCCAGAATCTTTTGTATGAATCTCAAGATGGTTTTCTCCTTCTCTGAAGAACGCTACTGGAACTCTGACTGAGGGAATCACAAATCACATCGGATCTGTAGACTGCGGTGGGAGGTCGACCATGTTCCTAACTGTCATTTCCCCAATCCTATCCACTTTGTATTTCAGTCACATGATGCAGGCCTGGTCCATGACAGCAAGACATTTCTTTTCCTGGGGATTCGAGACGTGCATGTGTCTTTAGAAGCCAGCTTTGGGTTATGGAGCAGAAGCAGCTTGATTTTATTCAGTGGCAAAAACTAAAAACTTCCCGACGGCTCCCTTAGTTGGATTCAGAGGAGAGAGCTCAGCAGTAGGAGGCAGACGGTGTAAGGTGGTAGGGAGGAGAGGAGGATGTCCACAGTCACCAGCCCTGAGACTCAGAGCCTCTAGTTCCTGTCCACTGTCTGCACCTCTCAGCTACGGGCCACTAACTTCCCTTTTTGCTCAAGATAGCTTAAATGGCTTTTATAATTTTGGAGATGAAGACAGTTTAGAACACACATATATTGTTGATTTAATATTTCTTTGTTAAAAGAAGATTTAACTTTGTGTTTAAAACCATAAGCACTTAAAGGATATAAAAATCAAATAAACATTCTTTGGGGAAATATGCAGACAGTTTAAAATCACATTTTCATTTTCTTTACAAAGCAGTTCAATTTAATTTAAACTGTATTCCAAAACAGTGTTAGAAAAACTATGGCTGAGCAGGAGGTGATGGAGAGGCTGGACTATTTACCCAAGTGTATATAGACATATTAAAATTATAAAAGAAGTTATAAACTTGAGAGAAAGTTGGTATACATACATATAAAAAATTATAGAAGATTTCATAAATTTGAGAGGGAGTTTGTGGGTATATAAGTAGAAATGATTAAAAAAAGACACCACTGATCACTAATTAAGAAAATGCCCTATAGCCAGATCTTATGGAGGCATTTTCTCAGTTGAAGCTCCCTCCTCTCTGATGACTCTAGCTTGTGTCAAGTTGACTTAAAACCAGCCAGGACAGGTGGGATGGAGCCCAGGTGAACAGACCCGACTAGCTTGCTCAGCTTCAAATCTGATCCCCAACACAGAGTAAATAAATAGTCTATTCTCTGCTACATAACTGGAAATAGAGATTTTTCAGTTTGAAAAAGCAGAGTATACTTCTGAAAGGCCATATTCTGCATATGAAATATGTCCGTTGAAAACATGATGGTATACATAGGCAACTCAGGAGTATAAACAAGTTGTGGCCCCAAAGCTTGGTAGAGCCATGGTTTGGAACATTCACAAACCACAGCAGCATTCATTAAACGCTCACTGCTTGTCCAGAGCTCTACCGAGCACGTGCATCACTGCTGAGGGGCCGGGCTGTTCTAGTTTCCATTTCACAGATCAATCCGTAGTTCAGAGATAGAAAGTGGCAGAGCGGACCGTCACCCTGGCTGCCTCTGGCTGGCTGTCTCTAGTCTAATGTAGCCCGAGCCTCCCTCACCATGAACTTGCTCCTGAGACGCATGGGACCAAAGGCCAATCTGTCTGTCATCCCAGATGAACAGATGTAGTCATTACGGGGTAATTCTGAGACACGAAGGGTGAAACTTCTGTTTCCTGGTACGGAAACCTAGGCATTGATTCAAAGTTTTAAAAGTATGATTTACTCATTCTGTATTTCTGGGACAACATTAAAGCAGATGGATCTCTGAATAGAGGTTAACTAAGTTTCAATTTCACCTTAAACTAAGGAAGACAGTGACATCCCCACGTCTTTTTATGTCAGTAGCACCAAAACTAATCTTGAGAAGCCGGGGATTTAAAAAAAAAAAAGTAATTGAAACAATCAGAAGCATCAAACAAATACTTGTTTGTTCATCAGTTTTGTAGACATCTCAAATTCAAGGATGGGCATAATTTTGCAGTAAATTGCCAGGCTTCCTCATGCACACTTTCCTTTGAGACAGTGTGTGTTCTGTCCCTCTGGACGTACAGCAGCCAGTCTGACATGCTTAGAGACCGGGTTGTTTCTCCCTCAACTCCAGTTCTGCTCTCTGTCCAGATCAGACAGATCTAGACCAGCTCTTCTAACAGTTATACGAGTTTGCCTTACTACCTGGAGCTAATAAAAACAGAAAGTGTGTGTTTATACTCTTAAAGAAACAATCAGGACGCTCTTTACTCAAAGTTCTTGGATGAGGCTTATTTTGTACCTAAGATTCTAAATAAAACTACGTTCCCCTTGGATGGTACATTTCCTTCTTGAACACCCCGTCAAACTTCTCTCCTTGAGTGAAGGTCCCTACCTTGTGTAACTCGGATTCCACAGCCCCAGACTTCCTCTGTGAACAAGGTTGCTGCTACATCACAATAAGCTAAGGAGACGTTGTAGCAGTGACTGCATAAGTGAGTCAGTCCACTAGGGCCTGTACCTATGAGGTAATGGGTCAGAAGGCAGCCTCGGCTGTGGTTGAGAAGCAGCCTTTCGGTAAGGCCATGCTGTTACTGGAATCCTACCCTACAACTTGGCATCCACCTCACATCTGAATGTTTTTCAGCATTTACAGACAATGACATACACCGTGCCATTGCTAAGGATGCTATCAGAGCACACTGGGTGTGTGTGGGCTTCTCCGCTGGATAACCGCTTACAGATCCCTTAGGGTGACAATATCCAACACTCTTGAAGAATAAGGAAAGGGGTTCCAAGAAGAGTTAAAAACGTCAAAAGGGAGTAGAAAGATGATATATTCAGAAAAACACAAGCCATTTGCAATGGCTGCACAAAATGAACATGGACAGAATCAGCAAGTACTTGAGAAGCAACCCAGGACGCGATGGGAAAAGCATCTGCACCCCGCAGTTAGACATTATACGTGGAAGGCGAGAATAAAGTCATGAACAAATACACGCGGCTTTATTGGGAGGGCTTGAAGGCGAACACAAAAGCCAATCAGGTGCTACTGTGATAACCAGGTGAGAAATGAAGGGTCACGGGAACAGCAAGAGGTACGCAGGCATGTGGAAGGAGGGAGGCGACACCAAAACCGAGAAAAACCATAGCAACTGACATCACAGGACAGGGGAGAGGGAGGGAGCAAAGGTGATCTTCAAGTGCTCATGTGGACAGGGTGAATGAAAGGACCGTGTACCAGGCTTCATCTGGGAAGAAGATGAATGAAGCTATCAGCGGCCGAGGACTGGAGATGCAGCCGGTGGAGATACTTATAGGACACGGGCTTTCCTGTCTCTCCAGAGTGAAACATCACCATTTTAAAGGTCATTTGTTACTATTTATGACCCATTGTGTATTTCCAGAAGCCAAAAACATCCCAATTGATGGTAAATGTGCTTATACAATCAAGTACCCAAAGGGATTAAATCCAAACGTTCCATTCTTATTAAAATACATGCTACAATTCACCTACTTTTCAAACGTCAGAAACAATTTCCAGAACACATAGTAAACATGCCCAGACGCGCTGTGCTCAATTCACCAGGCCCTGCTATTGGAGTCGATCCTTCGGCCCCTTGGAAACACACCAAATGAACATACATGTTGGAAAATCCATTGTTGGCAGCTTTACAGGCATTCTTGAATTTCACATTTTTGAAGATAAAATATGAGAAGATGACTTTTATGATATTTCATTTCCAAAATGCACACCTTTTTCTGAAACGCTGGAGCCAAGAAAAATTCCAGAGCATAGTACTAGCACAGCCTGAATGCCCGGGGAACACGGGGTGAAGGAGTGCTCCAGCTAGACAGACTGTTACAAGTATCTGGAGACGTATAAAGCAGACTTGTGAGGAACCCATTAAGATATATAACTTATTGAGATGAGCCACATGGCCAGCCTGGCTTGGATAAAATGAATTACTATCAAAGTTCTGAGCCGTGATTTCTTAGCATATCTAAAAGGTATTTTATAATACACATTTAACTGGCACCTATTTCATAATAACCATTAGTGTGCACTGCTCATGTGAGTCGCTTCTCAGCCCTGTGTCATCTAGGCTGCCACAGAATACTCTGCTTATGTATTGTGACCTTAAGTGAAAAGAGGTGGACAATATCTTGTCACATCAACCCCCAAAGGAAATGTCAACATGGAAAAAACGAAAACCAAATGCCCATCTACCAAATTCTGACCAGTTTCACTACTGAATTTCCTCTGCTGAGGTGTGCAAGGGCTGATTTAGTAGCCTAGGATATTTCCTTTTCTTTTCCTTCCTTTCTTTCTAACATGGCAGGGGCATCATTTGGAGGACGATATTCTCAACTATCAACACTGTATAGGAAACAGTAGGGAAAGCTCAAAACATTTTTTGTTGCACTTGACAGATCTGGTACCTTGTCAATAGGATTTTATTAGAAATATTACTTACTCCAGCAGGTCTGGATCCAGCCCTTCGGATATCATTTTGTTTCTGATTGCCATCACTGGAACCCCCTACGCAAAAGTCAAAAGACAAATTCAGTTATAAGAAAGCCTTCTTCGTCATTCCCATGAACGACCTGAAAGAATACACCGAGGTTCCTCGTTAGTTAAAGCACACCCCCTTTGCTTCTACTGCTGCATGTGCATAGCATCTCAAAGACCTCCGGGCACATTCACAACGACCTGTGGAACCAGCACTGTCTAATTCACGCACACCCAAACCAAGTCACGTGAAACATCTTATTGCCACTTCTGCCCTGCAGGATGAGGGGGTTACGTTCTCATCCAAAGAAAGGAAGCAATGACAGCTCAGATGACGAGACATCTGGCTAACCTGATAGGATTTTCAAACAAAAACAAAGGTCTCAGAGCTTTTCAAAACATAGCGCACACCAAGGTAAATGCTTGTGTAATAAGCAAACATCCATATTTCATTTCGACACTTTTGGAATGCAGAATCCAAGTAATATATTATACATTTTCTCAGACCAATACACACATGAAGCAGGGATAATACAGGTGGTAAACTGAAGAACACTGAGAATGCAGGAATATCTGCATTCAGGTTAAGAATATCAAAACAGCAAGGAAAGGATACATCAGAAATGAATACAAATGCATTTGAAAAAAGAACTCATTTGATGTGAACACACTCCATAACTCCACATCCCTGAGTGTGGATGTGTCAAGACCTTTGGCGGCAGTAAATGTCCTCTGAAAGCAGCACACTCCAAGATTAATTCAAGCTGAAATGCACGAGGAATCTGAGGTCTCTGTCAGCACTCGCCTGTGCTGTAGCAGGTGGTTCTCCTGAAGCCTGGGTTCTCCACACAGCATGAGGACTGGGCCCCGTGCACACTGCCAAGCCGCACAGCACACTACCAGAAACACCTCCGCTGTGTTCAACACTAGTGCATGCTAGGAGCTGCAGAGCCTTTGGATGCTCTTGCAGAAACAATGGTTTGATTATGGAAAAAAAAAAAAAAAAAACGTTAGTTATGATTTCTCGCTGTTGTTCCTTGGGATATAAATGTCAAAACAGCATAATCCGGGTGGCAGTATGTTAAAATGCTTGAATTTAAAAATTGCTGAGTTGCGTTAAAGAATAGTTTGGGTTGGATATGGTTCCGTGGTTAAGGGTGCTTGCAGCTCTTCCAGAGGCACCTGGAGTGGGTAACCAAGATGTTAAGACAATCCCTACTTTTGAGGTATGTTTTCTAAAACTTAGACTTGAATAAAAGAGAGTTCAAACCCAAATCTACTATTTAATTTTACACAAGGGATCAGTCTAAGTGATCCCTTTGATCCCTAAGCAGGGATCACCCTTCTCAGAGAAACTTCTTTTTGCAGTGAATGCTGGTCAATAGAACCGCAACAGGCCTAAGTGCCCGGGAGTGCTCGGCTCCAAACGGAATCGCTACATCACACCCGCTGTCACAACGGCCAGGGACCGCCACGGAAGACAGGGCAGAGAGAGATCGCAAGAGGCTGGGGGTGCTGCTTCAGAACAGAGTTTCCTAGATGAGACAAACACCGCACAGACGAGCTCTCAGTTCCCTTGGCTGCCTGCACAAGACCCATACAAGATCGAACCAGTCCAAAGGACGGCATGGACGGGGAGGGCCGGAGGAGCTAAGCAAGCACCGCTGCTAACAGAACAGCTTCTGGCAGTCATTGGTGGCCATAGGAGGGAGACTCGGTTTTCTTCAGGAATGTAGCCCCTGATAGGCCGCCGTGCTCCACTGGCTGCCCCTACGGCATGCACACACTGGCAACGCTAACTGGTCTCAGTGCACTAAAAACACTGCGGAAGACATGAGCAGGAACTTGGAGATGTGGGATGATGATTCAAATATTCAGGAGAACAGAATGAAAAAGTTTAGAGCATTTCATTTTCCAAAAGTACTGATGTTCTAAGGATAGGAGGGAAAAGAACAGAGTTCATGCCATATTTCCTAAAAGCAGCAACAAAAAGAACCAAACAAGCTCTCAGCTTCCATTAAGCATGATCTGATGTCAGAAGGTCTTTCTACGAGCACAGCTATGTGATTTATTTATCACATGTTAGTGTAAGCCACAAGACATCACTGGAAAGGTCACAAAAATAAATTACAAAACCCAGGAAACAGAAGGGAAGAAAAATGAGGTTAAAAAAAAAAACTGAAACAAAACAAAAAGCAAAAACCTGCAGCATCAGCATCTCCTAAAATATAGCACAAAACTGTCCATGGGGCACAGGGGAGGGAGGCGCCTGGAAGCACACAGGCGAGAAGCAGAGATGTTGGTAGAATAGATAAACTCCCCATTTTAACGGATCTATGGAACTGATTATGGAGAAAGAGTAACAGACATCTGAGCCTGGAGCTCCATACTTTAATCTGACGTTTCTGGAACCAGCCACAGGAGGAGAAAACAGAAACACTCCAAGTTCAGTGAGCCTCTTGTCACTTTTGTATATTGGTATAACATACAAAATACACCCATTTTCCCACCGTCTGCCCCTGCAGAGGCTTCTGATCACACCATGATGTAAATCTCATAAAGCTTGATAAACAAATGAAACCAGTGATTGGGCCTGGGTTCCGAGCACGCATCCCCACCGGACCTGCTGCTGTGTGTGCGGCTCGGACATCTCGTTTGCTACATTCCTGGGAGGACGTCACTTGTCAGCCATCAGAAAGAAGCGTCCAATGTCTGATCGCAAAGAGACAAAGCTACTGGTGGTCTAAGGAGGACACAGGAGACCTCAACATGAAGTCTACGGAGCTGTGGGGTTTTCTTTGGCAAGTCATGAGGGCAGCCCGTCCAACAGAAGCAGTGAAGGGGAGCGGAGGCAGCCATGGGTCTGCATTTGCGTCACTGGAGAAAGTGTGTAAAGAAGCCACGCTAATGAAATTAGGACAGCAGCACCAATGGTTAAATGCTAGTTTCTTATATCACAAAACTGTCTGGAGGTCTCCAGGCCTGCCAAGATTTACACAATAATCTGTTACTGTGTTAATGAGAACCCAGCTACTAAATCTCTCTATCAGCCATGTTTTAGATTTGAAGGGGAAAAAAAGGGACTTTGCTTCTTGAAAAAAATAACAAAATCAAATCCTTATAATTTAGGCTTTTTTCCCTATCATTTTATGAACTTGAATCCAAAAATTTAGTTGTAAGAAGTGGAAAATAGGAAGTTCTTTCCTTACACAGAGCAGGCATAACACAAGTCTACTGAGCTGCTGATCGGAAGGAGAACTTGTTCTTCATAGGAATGGTGGTGACATCTCAACCCAAGCATCCAGGCTCAGGCAGAGGTACAAGTCTGGGACAGACTCTGTCTCAAAACCACTTTTCCTTTGCAAAGAAAGAGTCATGCAGAAACTGTGGGATGCTATGGGCTAAAAAGGGAGCCACTACATGCTAACAAGCTTCTTGACGTGGTAAAATCGACTCAACCGTATCTTCGCCTTTTGATGTTTCAAAAGTCCTGTTTTTATTCATTTATTTGTTTGTTCAGTTGTTTCTTTTGAGACAAGATTTCATGTAGCCAAGGCTTACCTTCAAATAAATTTATATAGCTTGGAGCTAGCCATGAATTTCTAATCCTTCTGCCTTCACCTCCCACACTGTGATATTATAGGTATGTACCTCCATGATTAAGAATGCCATTTTTAAAATTTTACTTACTTTTATTTTATGTGCAATGGTACTTTGCCATGGCTGTCAGGTCCCCTGGAACTGGAGTTACAGAGAGTTGTGAGCTGCCATGTGAGTGCTGGGAATTGAACGCAGGTCCTTTGGAAGAGCACTAACTGCTCTTAACTGTTGAGCCATCTCCCCAACCCAAGAATGCCATGTAAAGTTTTATATAAAGTGGTATGATCTTACGTTAAGGATAATATTTTCAGATAAATATTACATATACATTCAGATAAAATTATATGCAATGTTTGCTGACCAAATCATAAACAAAACACATGCTCAATGATTTTCTTCATCCCCTGGAAGCTTCCAGTAAAGGAATATGAAATTAATTTAAATAAACATCTTCAAGACTTTAACATGAATATGGTTATCTTAAGAAGGAAGCTTTACAAGACAAGTTACAAAGACTTGTCCAGATCTAGAAAATGCTGTGGTCTCGTATTAACGCGGAGACTGTTCCTGCTAAGTGTTTCTGTCTTGAACCTGCGCGTGTTTATGGGTCACAAGTCTTCAGTATCAAAAGTCACTTCTGTGAAAAGGAGCATGACTGAGGTTTTACAAGGTTTATTTCACGAGATGGGTGTGTGGTCAGAAGCGCCTTTTTCCATTGGCTGCTCTTCAGCCATCCTTACAGACACAGGCACAGCTCATGGGAGAAAATGGGTGAGGTCACATCAGACCTTCTCAGGGCCCAGACGGCTGGTAAGGAAATCACAGTGGCTTTATTCTTAAAGTACACACATCTTTAGCAGTTCTGTCTCTATGCTTTAGGGATAAGAAAGAAATTAAAGTTCACCTGGAGGCATATGAGTTTAAAAATCTTTAAGAAAATCATTTCCAAAAGTTATGAATTTATTGTCATGAGAACATTTAAAGCACAGCTACACCAAATTTCCATATTAACACCATCCCACGCCCCATAAAATATACTTGTAACATAATAAACTTTACGTGTTAATGACCAGAAGAGGGCATAAGATGTTTTCTTTGTATTTGTAACTCCTCAAGCATTTGTTGACTTAAGAGTAACTTGGTGCCTAGGGAGACCCAGTTTCTTCCCTTTACTATCATGTGTAAGTGGTAAGCAGAATTTGTTGTTTGTTGAGACACACAGCCTTGGTTGGCCTGGAGTTCACTGTGTAGATCAGGCTGGTCTTGAACTCACAGAGATCCACCTGCCTCTGCCTCCTGAGTACTGGGATTAAAGGCATGCGGCACTGTGCCTGGCTTGGTATGGAGATTTTAATGCTTGCTTTGACAGGCTCCTCCATGGTGGAACCATCACCTCATTCAAATCAGATAACTTCTTTCTATAAATGTATTCACTTTCATTTTAAATATTATTATACTTTAACTTTCTAAACTTGCAAACAATTTAAAATGTTTAAATTATGCATATGTGTGTGTGTGTGTGTCTATATGAGGGTTGTGCATGTGCAGACACATACCCTCAGAATCCAGAAGAGGGAACCAGATCCTGGAGTTAAGAGTTATAGGCGGTTGTGAGCAGTGTTGAATGGTGGTGAAACAGAACCCAGGTCCTCTGCAAGGGTAGAATGTTCTTTATACCACCAAGCCTTCTCTCCAGCCCCCAAAATTTATTACAAAATTATATTGGAATTTGCTAACCAAATTACGAGTCTATGAACTTATATGTTAAAAACACGCACATATTATTCATGTAAATTTAAAGTCATTTCTCCAAGTATAGCAATAAAAGAGTAGAGAAGATTCTAGTGACTTAATATACAGGAAGTGCACTTCTGAGTTACTCTTCCAGGTAGGGTCAGGTGCTTAGGGAGCCGACTATGACTCCCTCCTTCTTTGACCTTAACAATCTACACACACACACACAGAGAAAAATGGGTGGGGTTAGGCACCCATGGAGGCTATAGAACCACAGTAAAGGGCCTTGAATCTGGTAATGACATGTCATCAATCTTGATCTAAGCAGCTAATCTGAGATCCTTTGTGAACCCAGGCCAGGGAATGGAAGGTGTTGCTGTGTGCTGGGGACTTCAGGATGGTGCTTAGGTCTGGACCTGCCGATAGGCACTCTCTCGCTCCCAAGGGAGCCTGCTTCCTCTGAGAGCTCACTTGTCTTCTGGTCTTTATTGTTTCTCTCATAAATTAGCCAAAATGCTAGATAAAGAAATTAACAGGAAAGGTGGGAACTATGTATTCCAAAAAGGAAGAACCAAAAGCAGCTGCTTAAATCCCAATGGCTATTTTTCCTCTTGACCCATGTGGAAAATTAATTTTCAGGTGAGGTGGAAGGATTGTAAGGAAGAGGGAACGGCACGGATGAAGGGTAGCTGGGAACTAAAGGTACAGGCCGGTCGGAGTGAAGGGAGGCCTTGGCTTTCGGCAGGCACCACCGTCCTTCAGGTCAGTGCCCACGCCCGAGAGCGTCCACAGAAGCCTGGAGATGCTTTCCCTGCAGCCTCTGGGGAGCTAGAACGGTTGTGTAACAGAGACAAGAAGTCAGCAGTGCCTGCCTACTGGTGCCCTCTCTGTCTTTCCATGATGGAGGTAGGTGCTGTGCTACAGTGGTTTAATACACCGAAACCAACTCCATTGGCACTTAAAAAGTTGGGTGAAATGGATATTTGACTTTAAGAAGTTATTTCAGATAATGAATCTCATGTATTATTTAAATTATTTTAGTTATAATGCCATTGATACAAATATCTGATGACTTAATGAATAAATACATTCTTATCAAACTCACTTTTTAAAAAGATTTATTTATTATGTATACAGTGTTTTGCCTGCATGTCTTGTTTGCAAGCCAGAAGAGGGCACGAGATCTTATTACAGATGGTTGTGAGCCACCATGTGGTTGTTGGGAATTGAACTCAGGACCTCTGAAAGATCAGGCAATGGTCTTAACTTCTAATCCATCTCTCCAGGCCTCAACCTTACTTTTATGCAGGTCCCAGGTCAAGTTGCTAGGCTTGGTGGAAGTGTCTTCACCTGCAGAGCTGTCCTGCTGGCTCTCAATTACATTTGGAATATTTGCATTCTCTGTTTTCTTATTTTCTACTTTCACCTTTTAAATTACTTAAAACTTTTATTTTATTTTTATTTGTGTGTGTGTGTGTGTGTGTGTGTGTGTGTGTATGGGTGGCATGTTTGCTGGTGCCTGCAGTAATCAAAAGATTAGGGTATCAGATCCTCTGGAGCCAGAGGGACAGGCAGCTGTGAGTCCCCTAATATGGGTGCTGGGAACCAAACAACAAGAGGAACAAGAACTCTTAACTGTTGAGCCATCCCCCTACCTCTAAAACTTGTTTTTAAATAAAATCAGGTTTTAAAGTATCCAAAACTGCATTAAAACAAAGAGCCAAGGGCCATCAGCAACTCTAAGGGACTGGTCTCCATGCAAGTACATCAGCTTGTTGATATGTGGCCGTTCTTCACACGTGACTGAGAATTTTTGACCTTCCTAAGGTTCACAACTCAAAACAAAACATATATATATATATATATATATATTTTTTTTTTTTTTGGTTTTTCGAGACAGGGTTTCTCTGTGGTTTTGGAGCCTGTCCTGGAACTAGCTCTGTAGACCAGGCTGGTCTCGAACTCACAGAGATCCGCCTGCCTCTGCCTCCCAAGTGCTGGGATTAAAGGCGTGCGCCACCACCGCCCGGCTCAAAATATATTTTTCAAGTACATTACACACCACACATAGATGCAGTATGGCAAACAACTAGTTCCTGGAAACAAATGAAAACTTTGAGAAAAGTGCTACAATGGAAAATTTATAACGCGAGCACGAGAATTCACTGAGTAGGAGTAAGCCAACAGTGGACTAGCGAAGGGGAGCAGTTGAGGAACCAGGGAGGCATGAATAACAGAACCAAGTAGACACTGACAACCATTGGACACAGCAGCAACCTGCTGCATGGCAGCCGCTCCCTGCTATCTACCACACCTCAAGGGAAACATGAATGGGAAAATCCGAATTAGATATACTCTTTGTTATTAACACCCATATTTATAAAGAAAGAATATATGAAGCTGGGCCAGATATCATAGGCCTGTAATTCTAGCTCCCTGGAGGCTGAGGCAGGAAGATAACACATTGAAGAACTGTCTGGACTACAGAGTGAATTCAAGGCCAGCTGGAAACTTAGTGAGACCTTGTCAAAAACAGACAAAAAAACCAAAAACAAAAAAGAGCCAGATGGTGGTAGCACACACCATTAATCCCACCACTAGGGAGGCTGAGGAAGGTGGATCTCTGAGTCTGAGGACAGTCTGTTTTACAGAGTGAGTTCCAGGCCAGCCAGGGCTACACAGAGAAACCCTGTCTTTAAAAAACCAAACCAAATTCAAAGTTAAAAAGAAGCTCATAGATATAGCTTAGTGGTAGAACTTTATATAGTGTTTGGGAGGTCCTGCGCACAATCCCCTGCACTGAAATAAAAAAACACCCAATACGAAACCCAACACACACAAAGGCAAATACATAATTCATAAGCACAGTTCTTTCTGTTTCGGAGACAGGGCCTCACTATATAACCCAGACAGAACTGTATCTCATCGGTAGCCCAGTTGTCCTTAAGTCTGTGACCTTCCTGCCCCCGCCTCTCAAGTCTGGAAGTACAGACTGACTGTCAGGCAGGAAAACGTCTTAACTTTCTGTGTACCATGACGTGCTCTGAGGTCCCCAACTCAAGGCAACATGCAGAGGTTTAGGAGAAAAGCAAAATGATTGAAAACTCAGTCTTTATAGATTTTATAATTGGCATGAAAATATTTCCCAAACAGTATTCTTAGAGTTCAGTTCACTGACATTAGGAAAAAATAGTAATGCTTATATTTCTCAAAAATATGACAGAAAGTTGTCTTTCTGGGTTCTCTGATATCAAGTCATAGGCAACATTTTGACCGCTAAGTTTTCTGTTTCAGGGAGAGCTCTTGTACTTCTATAGGGTAGGAGAGAAGAGAGGGGTTATCACAGGTCACCCCAGACCCATTTATTCCAGCTTATACTTCCTCCTCATGGGTCTACTGCTCCTCAGAGGCTGGTGGCTTGCTTGTCATCAAACTGACATAGTAATCACTTAGTGAGCAGAAAACAGGAAGCTTATCAAATCACTGGATGTGTGGTTTCCCTTCTATAAGCAGCAGGAGATTGCCCTTTATTCTGCGAATCTTCCTATGTTAGAATAAACTGTCTGACACTTACTATTATACATAGATATATTTACACACACACACACACACACACACACACACACACATATACCTCAGGTATTACAAAAAGAAACACATATTCACACTTAGAAGTAACACACACTTGGGACCAGCATGTGACAGCTGGCATCACCTCGAGCCACAACTCTGTCCTCTGGTCACACTGTTGAGTAATGAAAAGCAACCTAAGCTGTAGCTTTCTAGACCACGTGAAGTCACTCATATACTAAGGGTCTGGGTGTCAACCAGTCTTGACAATAACTCCACCTTGTTGGTATCTAAAGGGAACACTATATCAGGCTCACCCGCTTCCCCGATCCACGGGGCAGCACCTCTTTATGAACATCTTTAATCCGCACTTGGAGACACTCTGCCCTTAGGTAATGGAAGTCCCGCTTCCCTAGGCCCACGTTCACTGCTGGCAACGGCTACATCAGAGCTACCAGAACCAGATTTTATTCAATTCACATTTTCAGCAAGCCAAAGAAAATAGAGCTTTGAACAGCCTAAGTGTCTGAAGAGGCTGCTTTGGCAAATACGGTTTCAAAAAGTACAAGTCATTAGCTTCCTTCATCTGGAAGCAGGACTTTCCCAATGCACAATTTATGACTGGCACAGGATTCACCAAGCCCTGCCAGTAAAAGGGGAGAAGAATTGTTGGAAAAGTGATCTATGGCCACGATTCCAGTTAAGTTATAAAAGCAATATGTACCGGAGCCCAGCCCGGTGCCACACAGTTATGGTAACAAGCGCTAAGTCACAATCAATTATCTGCCACATTTGGAACAAACCAGGATTACTCACTGAAAAATCTTGTATAAAACTTACTTTAAAAGGAAAAGAAAAAAATCAGAAAGTGCCTGCAGGTGTTCCAGGGACCTTTATTAACGCAAGGACCAAATCTGAGGATTAGTGAATGAATCATAAATCATAAATCTAGAAGGGAGCTCAGGTCTCAGTTTATATGAGGAAAAGGGCCTTGAGGTGACAGGACTTGAACGTGTCCCAAACAACTGAGACACAGCTAAGGAGCTTTGTATTTCAGGGGTTCCCAGGCTTCGAGGCACTCACCCTGTCTCTCAGAATAATCGCTTTCTGAAGTGGAAAGCACCCTAGGTCTCCCAGATGAGCAACCAAAAAAGACATGGAGGCCAAAATGCAAGTTACAGCTTCCTGGTCTGCAGCGTGTTCGTGTGAAAGAAACAGAGACCACATTATCTTCTTTTCAAAGACATTTATATTAATTAATGTAAACTATTAGGTTTAAAGTGGGTTTGCGAAATGTGACAGGTGAGACAGGGCATCTCAAAGCAAGACATCCCTGAGGACAGCTGGGACTTAGGAACTGAGACAGCTTTCTTGGTACCTTAGGGAGGAAGCCCCAAAAGGTTACAGTGCATTTCAGAGGGAGTCTGCAAATAAGATGATATTTTTGTAATCTATAGGACTTTCCCAGAGTGAAGTGAACGATCACCATAGGGGTAGCCTACAAATTCAAGCCTTTTATACTAGAAAAAGACACTAAGGAGGCTTGAAAAGGACTCTGTCTAATCGAGAGGATGAGATGACTCTAAACAATTCGGGAAGGAAGCAGAAGAGATAACACAGCCACCGCAAGTATCAAGATGCCGCTGAGTGTGACTGTCCACTGTGGCCAAAGATAGTTCAGCACAGGAGGAACTGACTTCTGAGTCAACACAACGGCACTGAAGAAGGAAGGAATGTCAGTACTGGGCAGAGGAGGGGAGGCTTGGTGAATCCACCGACTCCCTTTTGAGAGTATAATTTATACTGTTGATGTAAACATACAGCTTCACGGCATAACACTACCGCGTACAGCGGATGGCACACGACTCAAGATGGTATCTACATACAGCTTCATGGCTTACACTCCTGCATACGGCGGATGGCACATTACTCAAGACCGTGTCTACATACACTTTCATGCCTTATAGTACTGCACAGTGGATGGTCTGTGTCTATATACAAGTAAAATCCTCTGGATAAGTTTCTCTGCTATTAACAGTCCTAGGAAATCAAAGGAAGCATTAGTGACCCTCTGAAATTGAAAAAAATCGGGCATTTAATAAAACTGCTGCACTTTTGGGCAAGGTAAAGTACTTTTCACAATGAAGGAATGTGCTAGAATTAGCTTGATTAGGCTGCTTTTGGGGATGGCAGTGAAGTATGTTTATCATCTTAGCTGTAGCCCACTGAACCCTGCTTATTTTCACACCCAAGGAACTGAACCAACTGAAGAGAGTAAGACCAGAAGGCTAAGACAGAACAGGAAGGCATCTTATCACCCTGTGTGACTAATCTAATCATCTAAACAATTCCTCTCCTGTCAATGAAAGGCTGAATGAGCAGATGATACGGGTCTCTAACGAATCTACTGCCAGGCATGTTCTAAAGCAGATGGTAATGTCACCATGTTCCCCCAGTTCTCACAACAGATTTGAGGAACACCACAAAGTGTTTACATATAGATTAATAATTGGATTCCCAAGATTGGTGCTAACCTTGAGAGACAGCTTCCCTTGTCCTATGAAGCATTTAAAACCAACAATTTGGAGAAATAGGAGCTAACTCTGCACTTGCCCATGACTTGAAGCTGGCTCAGAGAACAGACAGGAAGCCTCACAGTGTCACTATGATGAAGACCATGGCACAGAGCACCTTGGGGAGGAAAGGGTATATTTTAGCTGACAGCTCTCAAGTCCCACCCCATCGCTTAGGAAGCTGGGTAGGAATTGGAGGCAGGAACCTGAAGGCAGGAACTGAAAGAGCCCATGGGCAAATGCTACTTCTCAGCCTGCTCCCCATGGCTGGCTCGGCCTGCTTTCTTACACTACCTAGGCCCACTTGCCCAGGGGATGGTACCACCCTCAGTGGGCTGGGGCCTTCCATGTCAATCATTAATCAAGAAAATGCCTACCAGACTTGCTTATAGGACACGTTAATGGATGCTTTTCCTCAATTGAGAGTTCCTTCCCCAAATGACCCTAGCTTGTATCAAGTTGACAAAAAATTTAGCAAGTACCAGGGATAAAGTGAACACAAAGATTACTCAAGGCTGTTTTTCCTCATACAGTTCCCCCTTTGACTGGTAATATATATATTGTCTGGTGATAATATATTTATTGGTGATGATATATATAGATATGTATATATATATTATACATATTCATAAAAAGGCATGAAATAACTCCATAATGAATACAGAAAAAAATGGCTGGATAGGTTAAGGAAGATAATGTTTTAGCTTTATGAGCTGGGACATTCAGAATCTGGGATTCGAGACAAGTAGAATTTGAAAGCAGTAATTAAGACAAGCGGACTCTAGGCTCAGCCTGGAAAAGCACTGTGCTTGTGTGAGGAAGGATTGTGGTTTGGTTTGAATGGAGAATGGAATTCAGGACAGGGAGCACTAGGAAATAAAAGTTGGGTAATAAGAGTCTGGGATACAGGTTGGCACAATGAACTAAAAACAATAAAATTAAATTTAACTTGGATGAACTTCTAGTTTGGGATGGCAGGGTAGAGATATTGTTTCTCCCCTTCTTCTTGAAAACCACCCCCAAACAATCAGAAAACCACCTCTAACTTCAGTGACTAAGAGGCATGTAAGAACCACAGTGCCTGAAAATTAAAGCAGGGACCAGAATGGCTGATGAGTTAGTACGACAGATGAAGGCCAAGCCCACATGTCCCGAGAGGGACCCAGAATACCTGTACCAGAGACTCGGGGAAGGCAGGAGTTTAATACAGGGACAGATCAGACTGGTCCCCTGCTACGTTCAGGCACAGAAGCAAAAGAGATGGTACAGAGTTAAGTCACACACTTCTAGAGAGTTATGTTTGTTTCTTTCTTCCTTAAAAAAATTGCTTTTTTAAAATATTTTAACTTAAAATTTATAATGGCATTAACAAAACGATTTTAAAATACTTTAAAGACCATATAAAAAACACATATGGTCTGGCTATAACTTCCACATCCAGAGATTCCAATTCTGTGGGTGGAGTCAAGGACACCGGATGCTATCTAGTACTAATGAAAGGTTTTAGGAAACCCAAGTCCGTGGTCTCATTTCTTGTTTTTTTGCTTTTTCAAGACAGGGTTTCTCTTTTCTCTACATAACCGACCTGGCTATCCTGGTACTCAGAGATCCTCCTGCCTCTGCCTCCTGAGTGCTAGGATTAAAGGCATGCGCCACCTAACCATTTTCTCATTTTTATGTTGGTTAGGTGAGAAGACACTGACATAAAGAGCTTTTACATGTCATTCTGAAGGCTTTTCCTTCTTGTTCTGAGAGGCATACAGTTTTTAAGAATTTATCTCAAATGTCGTCTTTCCTGTTCATTATTCATGTTTAAGCTGAACTCTTCCTTGCTCTTATTAAAAATTTATAATTCTTTTTTTAATCCAGAAAAGTGTCTTACTACAAAGTGTTCTCATACTTATCATTTGCCATTATTGCTATGGTGTTTTTCTAAATTTATTTTACATCTCTACTTGCGGCTTCCCCTTCCCACCACGACCTCCCCTCTGCCTCCCGCCCAATCCACTCCCCCTCTGTGTCTGTTCACAAAGGGCCGGCCTCCCGTGGGGGTCAACAAGGACATAACAAGTTGCGTGTATTAAGGCTGGGCAAGGCGACCCAGTATGAGGAGTAGACTCCCCAAAGCCAGCAAGAGTCAGAGATGGCCCCTGCTCCCACTGTTAGGAGTCTCACAAGAAGAAGAAGTTACACAACTATCACTATTATTTTACGTAGCCAAGAGAGCTGTGCTCTTTTTTCTATCACTGATAAATGAACATCAAAATGGAATATATTTTGAAAGCATATTTACACTAGCATAAGAGAATCAAACTCAAGTATTGATTTACCAAAGGAACAGCCCTCTTTCATATTTCTGATACAGTCAAGATTTCAAATAAGATAATAACAATAATGGCACAAATCTACACTGAACTGTTAACCTATGTCAACCTCAAGTGTAATGAATTTTAAACTTTAAACGTATTTCCTTTTATTTTATAAGATTAGCATGCACATCTGTATGAGAGTCTCAGGTCTCCTACAACTGGAGTCAGACAGTGTGAGCTGTCATGTGGGTGCTGGGAATTGAACCGGCGTCCTCTGGAAGAGCAGTCAGTGCTCATACCCACTGAGCCATCTGGCCCTGTGTAATCGATTTTAATGAGAAAGACTGGACTCTGGTTTCTCTCTTATGAATGCATTATTAAGTAGGAAAGAAGCAAGAGACTAGAAAACTTGGTCATTCGGGTTAGCAGTTTTCTCAGACTGAAAAAACAACGGCAAAGTCTCCAGGGTTAGAGAGAGAAGACGGAGCAAAGCTTACCACTTGAACCATCTTGAGGTATCTGGCATATCGCGGATCCTTGGCTACAGTTACGACATTTTCTGATGGAACTTCACTTTCCTGTGGTCTGGAGTCTTGTGCGCTGTCCTGCTGAAGAGAGTTTATGTAAATCTTTAAACGTTCACAGAAAGCATCTACCATGTTTCTTAAAAGGGATGTTTATTTTTATAATTATAAGGCAATAAATATTTAAAAATTGTATTCTTATATTTAAATACCAATAATTTAATTATTGCTATGTTTCTAAATACCTATACATACTTATAAGCTAAACTTAATATCAATAATACATTGTTCCAGCCGGGCGGTGGTGGCGCACGCCTTTAATCCCAGCACTCGGGAGGCAGAGGCAGGTGGATCTCTGGGAGTTTGAGACCAGCCTGGTCTACAAGAGCTAGTTTCAGGACAGGCTCCAAAGCCACAGAGAAACCCTGTCTCGAAAAACCAAAACAAACAAACAAACAAAAAACATTGTTCCTTAAAATGTATTCTTAGCATCAGAATTTTTGTTTTCCTTTGTTTATCCTATGACACAGGATGGGCGGGCATATCAGCAAGCCAGTGAAGCAGTTTGTCACCTGCTCAACCAATGGACAGCGAACTACTGTTCTGGGTGTCTGCCAGCTGTCCTATCGCCCCTCACTTGTTAAATCACCACATCCTAAATGGACACAGTGATGCTCGGAGGCTTCTCGGAGATACGAGACTCTCTGGTTTTGTACGCTTCATGTTAGTGAGCTGTTATTAATGGTGACAAAGTCAACAGCGTGGCTAAATACTAATACTAGTCCCAGTGACAAAGACTGAGGACGGTGTTTCTGAACAATGGCACTCGTGACATGGCACAACTGTGTCACCAGAAGTTCCGGTGCAGTTAAGACTCGCAGCACGCGGCAGCTGGCTTCCCTACCAATCTGAGCACTCAGTAAATGTATTTTGTGACGCCCAGCCAGCACCAGCGTAACAGCTACGAGGAACTTCTGCCGCAGGCGTCATTAGCTTTACGTCAATGTACCTGCACTAAAAGGTGAACAAGTTACTATTTTATATATCCTCAGTCTTAGCCGCATAGAGGTGGCGCATGCCTTTAAAACCAGCACTCAGGAGGCAGAGGCAGGAGGATCACTGTGAGTTTGAGGCCAGCCTGGTCTGTAGAGTGAGTTCCAGGTCAACCAAGATTACATAAGGAAACCCTGTCTGGAAAAAATAACAAACAAAACAAAATCTTCAATCTTTAGAAAACTAACCATAAATTATGTTTTTTTTAAAATTATTTATTTATTATGTATACAATATTCTTTCTACATGTATGCCTGCAGGCCAGAAGAGGGCACCAGACCTCATTACAGATGGTTGTGAGCCACCATGTGGTTGCCGGGAATTGAACTCAGGACCTTTGGAAGAGCAGGCAATGCTCTTAACCACTGAGCCATCTCTCCAGCCCCCCCCCCTTTTTTTTAAAGATTTATTTATTTATTTATTCATTATGTATATAGTGTTCTGTCTGTATGTATGCTTGCTGACCAGAAGGGGCACCAGATCTCATTATAGATGGCTGTGAGCCACCATGTGGTTGCTGGGAATTGAACTCAGGACCTCTGGAAGAACAGGTAGTGCTCTTAACCTCTGAGCCATCTCTCCAGCCCATAAATTATGTTTACATACTGATGTTTTTTAATATAATTTATTTGTAAGCCAAATCTTTAAAAAGAAAACAAAGAACTCTGAAGTAATAAAATAAATACAAATTCTTTTGGTTCCTTCCACTATGTGATATTGTTAAATGTTACAAAAGCAATTGACAATACGTATGAACATCGTTAAGCACAAAAAGACTCCAGCATGTTTTTAAGTCTTTAATGCACAGCCCATAGGAAGCCAGCAGGAACAACGGAGAACAGCTTGGACTTCAGCTGCTCCCTTGTCCCCAACCAGGGCCTCCTGCTTTAATTAGCACTGTCGTGCCCTTACTATATGAATGGCCTATTAAGCCTCATGATCCTTTCTCTCAACTGTCCTTCATTTCATTCTCAAATCGACCTCAATCTGAATAACTGATACCCTGCTGTGACCAGTGATAGGATCTGAGCCTGAAATCAAAGCTGCACAGAAATCAGTATAGAGACCACAGGGTTTTGACTCATTTAGAAACAGTAATAACGGGATGTTTAAGGTTGTTTTCGATTCTGTTACTGTTTTGTGCTGAGGCAGGGTCTCAGGTAGCCTAGATTGGCCTTCAATTCACTACAGAGCCAAGAATGACCTTGAACGCCTGATATTCCCCTGCCTCCACCTCTCAGGTACCGGGATAGCCGAGTTGACTACAAAATCCATGGAAATCTGCATAAAGCAATATTTAAAACCCTTTCAAGGCATTTTATATAAAAATATACTAGTAAATGCTAACCAAGACAGAATGGGAAGTTGATCCGAATGCTTGCATGCTTGTGAGACATGTTGTTAGGTTGACCAGATGTCATCACAGCTTTATAAACGCAGGAAGCCACAGAACTGCCCCGTACTCTATAAGAATTTATTTACAGTTCAAAAACTGTCAGACACATATCAGGCAATTCTGAGTCTGCAAAGCAAACTGAGAAATTCAGGTTTGATTAACAGTAATAGGTATCTGGGGATCTGTGGGGGACTGGCTGTAGGACCCCAAGATCTTGAAATCTGCAGCTGCTAGAGTATCCTATATAAAGGTGCACTGTGTCCGAATTTAACATATGCTGTAGTGTGTTTTAGGCTATCCTAGATTACTTATAATACCGCTTACAATGTAAGCAGTCTGTTGTTTAAGGAATAATGATGAGGAAAGAAGTCCATATACATTGAGCAGAGATACAAACATTTTTTCCTGAGTATTCTTAATGTGTGTCTAGGTGAATCCCGAGATGAAGATCAGGCACAGATCAACTAACTATACTTGGGTCATAGGGCTCTTCTGGGATTAAATATATTCAGTTATTAAAAAACAGAAGTATATGTGTGCTGACACCCAGCAGGCTTCCCTTGTCAGCTGCTAACCTTATTAACAACACCATTATGACCTAAAAACACTGTGTGAGACTATTTCTAGGCAGAGATGCAAAATTCACTTACACAGGATGCTTACTGTTAGTATTACTTTAGTGGGTCACCATTTTGGTGATTGTTCTATTTCATATTTCAATACCTCATTGAGATGTGCATATAATGGCGATTTCTAGATTGTAACAAACTTTGAAAGTATAGAAGCATGAAGGAATATTAGCCCAAAAGCCAATGTACAGCGGCTCTTACTATGGTGCGTAAGTGGCTCTAATTAGAATACCAATTCAGACAAAACAATCCCAACCACACTTTCTCAGTCCATTGAGATATACAGACTGGGTCTTGTTAACTTTGGTGTGATATTTATATACAATAAAGGTTTAATAAAATTAAAAACAGAGTATCTAGCTCCTTTTCCTCAAAAATGTGTTCTGTAGCTTCAGGTTTTGTGATCTGACTACTAAGAGTCTCACGCCCACTGACATCTGCCAAGGTCTATGCACAGGGCTCCGGCTCAACCGAGACGTCCCACATGCCCTGCAAACCCCTCTTACCTGCGGCTGCTCTGAAGGGCTCTCAGAATGTGACCCGCTTGGGACCGCAGTGACACTTGCAGGAGACACCTCAACCGTGACGTCCTCGAGGCCTGGGATAGACGACAGCTGAGAAACGTAAATCAGTGTTGGCACAGGAAGATCACTCCAGGGGCACAAAACATACTTTACCCACGGGTTCTTACTTAGCTCCCTTAAATCTACAAAATTACATAGGTTCAGCATTTTCAATCTTAATCTCCATGTCATAAACTAAAAGTGAAAGACATTCACACACTTTTGAATATTTTTTCAAAAGTTTAGTTTAATTAATAGCCCCTTTCTCTATAAATTGTTGTTAAGGGGCTGGAGAGATGGCTCAGTGGTTAAGAGCATTGCCTGTTCTTCCAAAGGTCCTGAGTTCAATTCCCAGCAACCACATGGTGGCTCACAACCATCTGTAATGGGGTCTGGTGCCCTCTTATGGCCTGCGGGCATACACACAGACCAAATATTGCATGCATAATAAATAAATAAATATTAAAATAAATAAATAAATTGTTGTTAAGACGAGAGTAGTTTATAGTGCATGGGCTGGGAGTCTGACTGACCAAATGTGCTGCACCACTAATATACTATTTGAGCCTCCAGCCCACCTTCCTTATACCCCATTTTTATTGTCTGTTAACAAGGATGAGGAGACTTTCCTTATAAAATTATTTTTGAAGCATTTTTATTAAAAATGGCTTGCTAAAGAAAAGTACTCTGCCGTACACAGTGTGTGTGCACACATGGTGTATGCACGTGTGTGTATATGTATACCTGTGTGTGAGTTAGCAAGCGTGTGTGTGTGCGTGCATGTGCGTGCTTGTGTGTGTGTGTGCGTGTGTGAATGCGTGTACCAGCGCATGTGCTGGAGTCTCCCTCCCTGGCCCTTCACCAGCTTCTCAGAAAGGGTCTCTGCTGACTCTGGAGCTCCTCCATGGCTGGATTGGCTGGATCCTCCTTTCTCCCATCTGAACTTGGGTCCTCAAGCTCGTGAGCACGCACTTCACCGAGCTTTCACCCAGTCCTCTAGCACATCTGAAGACTAATGATGTGAGATGTGTCTTTACACTTTAATATATGACACAGCTTGTCTTCTCTCTGTAAACGTTTACCGTTGAATGTTACTAAAGTATGCTTTCTAGATTTACAACAAACGGGCATACTGTCAATGTTCCAGACGAGAATGCATTTTAAAATAAAAAAGATTTTGGGGTTAGATTTTACCCTGGTGATAATGATATGTGTCTGTCAAAGCTTGCTGGCTGTGAGGATCATATGATAGCCAGGGACACGCTAAGGTTAACTTGTCCATAAGGATATGTAACCTGTGTGCTTGGATGGCAGCACCTGAAAATTCGCCAACCATTAAATAGGACATGGTCCTGAGACAGGGCGTAAGAATCACTGCAGACAGTATCTCAAGCAGCACAAGTCATTGAAAAGTGTTGAGAGAAGACAGTGCTTAGCAAAGTGGCAGCGGCCGCACAGTCACGAGTTGGTGTAGTGGTGACTGATAGAACAGCCCCAGCATGCTCAAGGCCACATATTCTAATGTCTAAGCCAGAGAAATGTTCTCAGGCAGCACACTTGTTGAAGTCCATAGAGGGCAAAGAAAGTACAACAGCACATTTACTGCCTTATTCTAATGTGAAAGCAAAATTTCCACCTTAAATATTTAGTAAACATTTTGATCAATTAAAAAGTTAAATTCACTTTTGAATTGATCCATAAAAAGACAGACACTAAAGACTTTTATGGAGTGGAGAATAAAATCACAAAAATACAGTAGGAAAAAATACAGTAGTTTCTCCTGTATTTCATAAACAGGAAAAACATGGAGATCACTACAAATTAAAACAAGTTAAAGCCGAATCTGTCAGTTATTTATCAAATCTGTAGGCTTCAGATAAAAATTATTTTTCGCAGATAACATGGGACCTTTTGTTTGTTATTTTGTTTATTTCATTTTTTTTAAAAGAGACTGACTGTCTCTGTATAGATCAGGCTGGCGTCAAACCCATTATCCTCCTGCATCAGCCTCCTGAGTACTGGGATTATCAACATGGACTACTGTACCCAGCTTCTTGGCAATTCATGATTTCAAATTGATATTCTTCATTAACTTTCAAGATATTTACATATGAAAATATTAGGCAATGTTTATAAATTTTGCCCGGGAGACATTTAAGTTTTATTCTATTTTATTATTGTGCTACTATTAAAATGAAAATAATTTTGAGTTTCCATTACGTAATGTGAATCATATAATAGCTTAATTTGCTAATATGATGCTTCTATTGTACTTTTACTTGGCATAATAAAGGAACTCTCAATCCACGAGCATTCTGACAAGACTAGGTTAATGTTTATTTAACACCATTCATTGCCTTGCAATTATAATACATTTTTTTAATGTACTACACTGTATCACTTCACAGATAGGGGTCAGGTTGACTCCACTCCCAAACACATTCTAAATATAAGAAAGACGGTGTGCATGCGGAAAGTTCACCCTGTGTTTAGAAATACAAACCTTCGCATCTAAAATGTTGAGAGTTGTTTCGATTTGTTGAATTCGAAGAGAAAGGTCTGCCAGTTTCTAGAAAAAAAATCAGAGACATAATAACAATATTTGATGAACATGCTGAAGAGAACAACGAAAGGCAGGTCTGAAATTTATAAAACACACGATTTAACTATTTCTCACACACCACTGTTTTCACAAGGGCAGAAGGAGAACACTGTATCACTGGAGTGTGTCACAGAGTTTCTACATAGTCACTGATAAAAATGTTCACCTTTCAGCTTTCTCCAATTCATTACCAGAGCACTAAGCCAACATACAGACTCCACCCAGGCCAGTCTTCCAGTCACTGGACCCAGAACAGAACCGGAAATGTAACAGTAGCTCAATAACTCCTTGCAAACGAATGGATTTTCCATAGGAAACAAGAGAAAGAATAAAAATGAGTCTAAAGCAGCCTCACGTAGGATCTGCCTGTGGAAATTACTTAGGCGAATAAGCAAATACAATTCAGTCCAAATTCAAGCCTCTCAGGTTTGAAAAGCAATAGGGGGAGGGGCTGAACTTCCCTGAAATGAAGCGGAACGATTCATTTTAGAATGAATTAAGAGAGAAAAAGGGTTCCAAAGAACCAAAACGAAACACCTACAATCAAAACCCAACATAAACCAGAACAAAGCCCAGCATGCCCTAACTACTTTATAGAATTAAGTTATCCATCTGGCCCTAGGGAGAAGGTTCAGGGGAGAAAGCACTTGCCACTCCAGGGTGCCGACTTGTGTCTGCATGCCAGCACCCAGCACCCACATGAAGGCCAGGCAGGCAGGGTGGCCCACCTGCAATCCCAGCACACGGGAAGTAGGAACTGGATTTCCAGAGCAAGGCGGATAGTAGGAACAGCTGAACTAGTGAGCATTGGCTTCGACCGGAGACCCCGCCTCAGGAAATACAGGAGAGAGTGACCGAGGAAAAGATCTGATGTCAACCTCTGGACTCCATGTGCTTGCAAAGCTGTACACACATGTGCCCATACGAAGGCATGCACATACACCACACATACGATTATTCACTACGCACACACTTTCACAAATAAAAGGTAGCATAATGATGTACAACCCAGAGAGGCGTTCACTGACATCATATCTTAGTTACACATCCCAAGAAGGCTAGCCAGTTCACTCCACGGCAGAGAGGCACCATTTTGTTTGCTACCTGGGAGAATATAAAAACCCTTATTAAAAGCAGAGCTTTAATGCCCCGATTAGGAGTAAAACACTGACCACTGACATAGACCTCTCAGCGCTTTCTGGGGTGCCTGGTTGTTTTAAAGCAGGATCTACCAACGCTGCCTATGCGGGTATCACATCTGGGCTCATAGCAGCCTCCTGCCTCAGCCACCCAAACAGCTAAAATGACAGGATATATTACTGCACCTGAATCTATCATCTGAAACTTAAATAAAAGCTGCTTTCTTTTTATTTTACCTATTACTGTATTTTGTCTCTTTCTCTTTGCAAGCTAGGATGAAGATAGATAATATCCCAGGGGATGACAACGAAAGCCGGTGTGGATGCTGGAGCAACAATACCAGAGGACATAATGGAAGAAGCTGCTTTTGGATTAGCAATTGCTCTGATAACCTAGATCCGCAAGCCTGGCACAGGAGTGAGAAAATACTTGGTTATTATTGAACTCACACCCTTTTCCCATACCGATGCACAACGAACTGCTACCAAGTCCTTGCTTTTACTTGTTATTAAGGATAAAGTTTACTTTAAATTATGGGTATGTGTCTGTGAGTATGTGCACCTGAGTGCAGGTACCATGGAGACCAGAGGAGGGCGTCAGGTCTCTTGGAGTTGGCCTTACAGGCAGTTGTGAATGACCCAGTATGGGTGCTGGAAACCAACCCTGGGGCCTCTGTAAGAGGAGCACATGCTTTTAACCACTGAGTCATCTGTCCAACCTCAGGACATGATCATTCGGAAATTGCACACACATAAGCCAATTTCTGGTTCTGGTTTCATTGTTTTAGAGAGGGTCTCGCTGTGGAGCTCGGGTTGGCTTCAAACATTCCGTCCAGTCCAAGCTAGCCCCAAACTGTCAGCACTCCTGTCTCGTCTCCCAAGGGCTCAGATTAAAGGCTCAGATCCTTGGATAAGCTTAGCTGCAATGGCATCGGCGCTAAGTGTAACTTTGAGATTTGTTCACAATAAGCTGTTATGTAAACATAAATACAGTTATAAAACATGTCATGCTATCCAAATTATAGGCGCATTCCTGAAAATCATGGAAATTCAATTTTGGCAAATTCAATAAGTCTTTTAATTCACTAGAGAAGAAATCTTACAATAAATTAATTTGTAAAATGATAAATTCCATATGTGAAAAAATGAGCATATTGGTTTAAATAAAGTAAACATAAAAAGAAAAATGAGTTAGAAATTTACTACTTTATGCATGTATGTGCACATACATGTTAATGTGTGTGAGAGAACATGTACATGTGTGTCTATGTGGAGGCCAGAGGTCCACACCGGCATCTTCCTTAACTGATGTCTATGTTTTGGGACAGGGTGTTTCTCTGCACCTGGAGCTCTCTCTCAGTTAGATGGACTGGTGAGCACGTCCCAGGAACCCTCCCGCCTGCCCTCCCAACGCCCGTGTTAGACATGCTCCGCCTGCCTCCCGACACCCATGTTAGACATGCTCCTTCATCCTTGACTCTTACATGGGCTCTGAGACATCAACTCAGGTCTTCCTGCTTTCACGAGAAGCATTTTAGTGACTAAGTCATTGCTCCAGTTCCCCAAATTAATTTTTATGTTTTAACCTACCCCCATGAAAACACACCTTTAAATAAATTTAATATTGTAAATGTTGGAGCAGTTGTGTGTGAGATATTACTGTCTGCAACACGTCATTTAAACACTCACACCGAGACTATGACGTAGGAAGGACTTTGCGTGTTTTTAGAGAGAAAAAAAGTGACACTTCACACAAGTGAAATAACCTGAACCAAAACACTTCAAATCCGGGCTGACAGAGTTTGCTGCAACAGGATGGTAGATCCAGGGCCCACAGCCTACTGTTCATTACCCAGAGTTAGTAAACAGCTGACCAGCTTCTCAGCAAGTTCTGGATTACACAGACTGGAAATCAGTCTGGCTGATTTTCTGACTTGGAACATTTACCAAGGTGGATGGCATTCACCTGCAATTACTATTACTATTTTTAAATCAGTATTAAATATCTCATGATCAGACTATACACCTAACTTGTCACTGAGTAAGGAGTGGAGATTTACACAGGGCAGACTGAGGATGGGAAGGCGGATCTTAGCGATTAGCTGAGTAGAGCTGTTTGGAAATCTACCTACTGGACAGAATGAAGGTTTTAGGAAAATGATCATTTCAGAGCAATAATTTTCCCCCTCACTGTATGACACCAGATTATTTCGGTACCACTATCCTTTCATTCGGAGCCCATTTTACCTACCCTCACCTGCTACTGCCAAAGCCTCAGAAGGCATAAATGATTTATCTTGCAAGACATGAAAGACATTGATAAAAACATCAATACCTATTAGCTTACCATCATTTCTCTAGATACCCTAGAGAGTTGTGGGGAACAGTAGTCTCTGCCTTGCTATGGCTACTACCACCTATGGCAAAGCTAGACAAATCAATGCAAACATAATTTCAAGAGAAAAAAAACTCTGCTAGTTTTATACTACATCGGCGGACTAAAAAGCCCTCCAAATCGTCTAGTCATTAATTTAGAAACTCATGAGGAGCGCTGCATTAAGAAAAAAATCTCACAATCCCACAGAACAGAAAATCTGAAAACACGCAACACCTGCGATTCTCAAACCAGCTCTAGAGAAGGCTACTTGATACCACTATGAACAATGAGATGACATAACTTTATGGCTGTAAAACACCGAGCATCAAAACAAAACAAAAACATAAAATAAAAATAAAATACCAAGCATCTCTAGTCAGGTCCCTAAAAGAGTGTTTTAAAGTAGCTCTCCACGCGCTCCGCTGTGCTATGTTCTGGAAGCCAGTGAGGGCATCAATCCATGTCTTCATTAAGCCGTATAGAACTCTTAAGCCTCCCCACTAGAAGGACGCAGTGAAACCCAAAAAAGGGTTTAAGAAAGACATCACATTTGTTTGAAAGTTAAGTTCAATGTGGGCCTAAATCTTGGATATAAAAGATAAACACTATAAATTTGTTAGATGAGAATTCTCAACACCTTTGCCTGAATTTAAAGAGTTTTAGAAGGAAAAGATTAGAAATGGTTTAAAATCCATTCTTGTGCGTACTGAATCTGAGTCAAGATAAAATACCCACACGTCTTGTTTACACGGGGCTGTTGAGTCGGTGATTCTCTGAGGAGTCTGCCCAGGAAGGGCAGCACTAAGAGCTAGAGTTGGCCCTGCCCACTGGGTGGTGGACACCCGGCATTCTGCGGATGGGAGCTGGAACAGTAATGTCTGCTGAGGGTTGTGAAGGAAGGGGAGATGACTCTAAGTGACTTTGTAACTTGGGTCTGATTCAACCGCTTTCCTTTCTCCTGCCTCTGGTCTAGGCAGGCAAAGAATTATACAAAGTAACCTCATAGACAGAAAGTTTGTAAAAAAGTTCTTTACAAAGTATAAAAAAGAGTTCTATACTGTTCTCTTTATCAGAAAACTCTAAGAAACAAAATAACAGATGACGAAAAAGCTCAATTTGTTTCAAATTTAATCTCAGCTTGCGTTTACCTGGCGGAAAGTGCTACATTTATGGCTGATGTAGATCCGGGTGTGGGGAGCGAGTGCCCTTCTCCCTGCAGTTCCCTCCTAGTGAAAAAGCAGAGGATGCTCATTTTTTCCTTTAGGGAAACAGTCATTTTGGTTCTGCTATGACTTGCCAAACAAGGCCAACAGGCTTCCCAGGGCTATTGATAGATTAAATACTATTTCAGAAAGCGACGCTGAGACACATATATACTATCTCCAGCAATTTGCATAGTTATAAACATACTCCATTCAGTAGCTACAGAACAACCAAATGTACGGCACAGAGTAGAGAGATGCTCTAGCCTCTTCATTTAGGCCAGAGCTGGGAGCTCAGTTCGGCTCCTTGGGCTGCTCTCAGCAAGTTAGGGAGCCTCCCTACAAATCCTCCGCATGGTTTCAAATGAGCGTGGAACAAATGGATAAAGAACAAGCCAGTCCAAACTGTCCACATCTTCATTTGTGTATATGCCAAAGAGAGATGTCTGGACCTTAAATGGCAGGGCTGGGATGATAAGTGCATGTTCTTCCATTAGTGAGTAAGCACACAATAAATATTAGTTACATCTCACCGAGCCAACAGCCAACCACTGACAAAAATATAAACGGCCAAAATATCAATTGTAAATAATGAATCGGAGTCAATCACCAAACATAAAACACAGAAGGGCGGGACACGGGAAGATGGAGAGCCATGCCTTTCCAATACCCATCCGCAAGCAAAAGCATTGATTTAACCAGAGTCCCACACAAAGACACTTTCCCAAGGGCTAAGGAAACCAGGCGAGCACGAGGGTGACCTGCCGAATTCAGGGAAGATGCATCAGAAAGAGCAGTGTGCCACGTGACATGTGTGTAGTATGGACAGGTGCACATTCCTGTCACCCAACCCCAAGAAGCACAGCAGAGAAGACACAACTCTGGCTGGGAAAAGGACAGGGAAGTGAGCAGCCTCAGAATGTGCACAAAGACCACCCCAGTCAGACCCAGCACTGTATAAGCCCTGGTGACCCCAGACACCTGGCCAGTACCAAAGATGGAATTTTCAAGCCCCACTCATTGTCTGGTCAGACAAGCCTTGCGGATGTCTGTACCATACTGCCACGGTGCCAAACTAGCCCAGAGACTCAGAACCCATGCCAAACCTAAGCAGGTTCTAATGTTCTCATAATCCAAGGCTCTCAGAAGACCGCTGCAGACCTGACCATCAGATTTGTTAGAGTTGGACCAGGCCTCCTCCCTCAGACTCAGGCTTCACACCCATCCCAGCAGACCCAGGGTCCAGAAATGGACAGACTGTGCAAATCCAGGCTCAAGGCCAACCACAATTTAGTCCCTGCAGCCTTGTGGTGTAGGATGGTCTACACTAAGTCTCACCTTACAGAGCCATACCCAAGTCCCGCTAACTGGATCCAAGCTCTATGCAGAAAATAAGATCTCTATAGCCACGTGGTGGCCCAGGACGTGGGAGGCAGAAACAGGCAGATCTCTGTGAGTTCGAGGCCAACTCTGGTCTACAAGAGCTAGTTCCAGGACAGGCTCCAAAGATACAGAGAAATCATGCCTGGGGGTGGGGGATTCAACTGAAATTTTGGGTTTTATTGGGGGGGTTAGTGTATAATCACAACAAACTTAACTAAGCTATCTCAGAAACTTCTAGAATACTAATTCAGTTGAGGGGGGGTACAGGGCTGACAGTAACCAAATCAAAGAGGTGCTAAGGTGTCTCAAGGCAGCTGAAGAGGGTCATGGCCGTGAGAATCAAGGAAGGCTGTGACTCTTGCTTCGCTCTGTTCAGCTACAAGGTGGAAGGCGACTTTCTCGGCGAGAGCCATTGGCCAGTCGCCCAGGACCTACCTCCTCACAGACTGTGGAAAACCGATTGAGAAACTTCACCGTGTGCACCACAAACTGGTTGAGAAAGGCCACGGTTCTTTTCTGCTGAATAGCGGGCACCTGTGTTGTGTAAAAACAAACAAACAAACAACATGATTTTTACGGGAGAAACATACACTGTGCCATCCTTTGGGGATCTGGACTTGATAAAGGGCATGGTTTTGCCCTGGGCCGTGAATTTCACGAAGGGATTAGGATAGTCTCTGCTTTGTTTTTTTTCCCGAAAATTGTGTGTCAAAGTGACAGGGGATGCATAAAGTTTGAGAATGTGCTGCTACACACAGAGAGACAGACAGAGAGAGACAGAGACAGACAGAGAGATAGAGAGACAGAGAGGGGGGTAGTGTTGGTGGAAGGAGCACTATCTCTAGACTTGGGCGTACAGTCACGTGACTGGGGGGGGCAAAGGCTGCGCGGCACACCAGACTCTTTAATTAGCTCAGGATGGACCTCTTTCGAAGTGGACTGCGGGGCTCCCCCTTCCTCAAGTTAGCAAAAGAGAGGCCCGGGTTGGGCCTGGAGGGGTGACGTCTCTCGGGGAACCGGGGCCCCTTGGCCAAGCTCCTTCCCCGTCCGCCGGAAGCTGAAGTCCATCTTTTACAAACCTTGGTCAGGTCTATGCCTGAGCCCATGAGAGGAAGCCCATCCTCATCCATCTCCTCAGCGGACGGGGACGCCGGGTCTAAGGAAGAAGCCCTTCCCAACCCGGTAGAGAGCCCCGACTCCCTTCCCAAGTTCCTGCCTCCGGGGCCTTTCCGGAAAAAGGCTCCTGAGCTTACCAATCATTAGTCGGTGGCTTCGGAGAGCCCGCCTCTTTGCTCTCGCTCAGCATTCTGGGATTGGTAGTTCATGATACGAACTGTAAGGTTGGCCCAGGGAACCGAGGCTGAAAAGCAGTTGCTGTTTTAGCTGTAAAATCTGAAAAAATATCTGAGAAAACACACACACACACACACACAAACACACACACACACACACACACACACACACACACACACACAAAGAGAGAGAGAGAGAGAGAGAGAGAGAGAGAGAGAGAGAGAGAGAGAGAGAAATACCGAGAGATGAACGGAAAGACCTCTGCCCTCAAAGAATAATATAGTGAAGACGTGCAAAATTGAGATGGATGTGCCAACAAAATCCTGCGGAAGTTGTGGCACTGCACATTAGCGCATACAAACCCACAGGTACATGCACCCACATGGAGTCAAGGTGTTGTGGTACTGTAGATAACAGGAGCTCCTAAGCTGTCCAAGCAAAAAAGAGGAAGCCAACTTTAGCAGCTACTTAACGTGAAGAGGCACTGAGATGACAATCTGGAATGAGAATGGTATGTGGGGCAAAGGGAAAGCAGAAATGCCCGGAGGTGGAGAATAATGAGAAATCCGGCAGAAGTAGACACAAAGAGCGGATGAAGGGCCCTTTGTGCCACAATAAGGGTCATGTTTGTCAGAGCCTGGCAGTGGCAGCGCACACCTTTAATCCCAGCCCCAGGGAAGCAGAGACAGGTGGATCTCTGTGAGTTCGTGGCCAGCTTGGTCTACAGAGAGAGTTCCGGGTCAGGCTCCAAAGTTACACAAAGAAACAAACAAAACCACAGAAACCCACAAAAAAATTGTCTCGAAAAACAAAAAAGAAAGAAAGAAGAAAAAAGAAAAGGAAAGAAAGAAAGAAAAGAAAAAAATGTTGGGAGTGCTTCTTAAAAGGCCCATTCCAGAGATTAACCTCAGACAGACTAAACCAGGATCCCTTTGGGATAAACCCTGACACCTGCATACCACTCCCTGGAATTGTTCTGAACTGTGCTGTCTTCAGCAGTGGGGTCTTAGTGTCATGTTCTATAGAACCTCAGAAGCCATTAATTCTAAAAGATGCGACCCATTCCTGTTACTAGGCTTCTTGTTAGCAGCAGTATCTAGTAGGGGCATTGCTGCCTTATAATAGGGTAATTCCATTTAACTTATGAACTGTATACATACTTACATACTTACATACAGATATGTGTCCATATATACAGCTTAGGAACCTTCTACAGTAGTAGGTTTCCATATGCCTTTCCCAAGGTCTTTAGTGTTTCTTTAGTGTTAGTTAGTCCCCACTAGATTCCCTCCTCTACCCCACCTTTGTATGTTTTCAATATCCAGTCATTAGATGGCAGACATCTAGATGGCTTCCGCTTCCTGACCGTCGTGAATACAGCAGGAGCAAACACGGGTGAGCCGTATCTCTAAACAGGATATAGACCTCAGGGTATACGCCTGAGAGTGGCGGAGTCAACCTGTGGCACATCTATCTCTAACCTTTGGGGGACCTTCCCAACTGATTTCCAAAAACGGTCGCAACCGTGTGTACCCCTCTGTTAGCTCCCCCTTTCCTGTAGATGGCATCTGTCGTCATTTGGTTGTTTTAATCTTAGCCATTCTGACTGGGGCTAAGACAAAATCTCCAAGTAGATTCATTTCCATTTCCCTGGTAGCCAAGGAGGGTAGGCATTTAAAAACTGTTTGTCCGCCATTTGTATTTAATCTCTGGTGAATTCTTCAGTTTCGTTCCGTGCCCCGTTTTCTGAATTTCTTGAAGTAAGTCAGATATGCAGTCTGATGCTCTGATTAGCTGCTATTCTCATGAATTCTCTGCACGTCTTTGGCAGTATTTTATTCATGCTGGTAATGTATTTCTGACATCGGGACCAGTTCCACCCATTCCTGCTGCTGCTTTACCCACTACGTTTGTGTAATCCTAGATGCTTTCTTCTCTCAGGGGCGTTCGCCGCCTCCTCTTTGAGTGGACTCCATCCTGAGAACCTTCTCGCTTTGCTCATCAATTAAACGTCCCCCTCTGTTGAAGTGTCTTTCCACAAGATTAATTTGGCCACATCTTCAGGCTCCAATCCTAACTCCAGTCCCCTTTCTGTGTCTAGCATCTCTGCAGTGATCCCCTCACTGAGATTTGAATTCTCTCAAGCTTTGGAACCTGCTTCTTGCACAATGCCCCCTTCCTTCCCTTTGGGACTGGCTCTCCTGTAGCCCAGCTTAGCCCCAACCTCATGCAAAGGAAATGAAGTCCTGCCCCCCCTTCCTGAGTACTGGAATTACAGGTGCGTGCTGCCATGGGCAGTTCTACTTCTCTTGGCGTTGACGTTTCGACCTCTGCCCACGGATCACAAATGTTCTAAGTGACGTTCAGTGAATTCTTTCAGAGATTTTCAGTTTATTTTGCTGAGACCCACAAGAATTGGTGTGTAAGATGCTGCAGCCCTGCTCTCCCCCTTCCTTCCCCTGCCTCCTCCACTCACTCGGTTCTTTCTTCTCTCCACTTCATTCTCTGAGACATGGCCTTGTGTATTCCTTCCCGAACCCAAACTCATTAAGTAGCCCAGAATGACATTGGATTTGTGATCTTCCTGACCCTATGTCTTGAGTTCTGGGATTACAGGTGTATGACACTGATATACAAGAGTATGCCATTTATTTATTCAATAATAAGACTTGAAAGTAAAAATTGTATCCATTGCAGAATGGATTTTCTGTCAACAAACAAAAACATTGTGGAGCTCTTGAGTGAACAAGCGAAGCTAATGTCAATTAGCAGTAATTCTTCGAATTGTTTTCTTTCTTTTTCTTTTTTTTTTTAAATTCCTGGCTAGTATGTGTCAATAATGGGCTTAAAATTGTCTGCAAACCATGTTATAAACAGACATGATATCATCTGGGCTTTGTTCCATTTACAGAATATAGGCAGAATAGATTTAGTGTAAATCTCAAGGGCCCTAGGCTTCAGTGTAAAACTTCCAGGTTCATTAAGCCCTAGCAAGGAAATTAGTCTGGCATTTGAAGCTTTGACAACGCCATTGACGTCTCTCTGGCTATAAAGTCTGACACAGCATCTCTAGTCGAAGGCTGTGTTCATCTGTGGTGAAAGCAGGTTGGCTAGGGTAGCCACCGGCATCCTTTATCTTTGCTAGACCTCAGGGATAACTTGCCTCATCTTCTGCATCGGCACTCAGCGAGTCGCTGTGCCCTTGTATATTATAAAGACAACTTCATTCCCCAAACAGAACGAAACACCCCTGTTAGCATCAAATTTGCCTTCTGTGGGGCTTTTACCTTTCTCAATTTTCATAGAACTGAGGATAATTAAGACCCTGTTCTGGGGTTAGGCTTTGGCTGTGGGGAATAGTGTGTTGTTTTGGCTTTCTATTCAGACCAATAACTTTCTCCATATTAATAACAAAGCTATTTTAGGTTGTTTTGTTATCATCCATGTTAATTCCTTTCAGAAAGTTATTTTCCAGTGTGTTTTTATTTGAAAGTTTTAACAATAAAATTAAAAAATAATCAACATATCTTTTAAAAGTTTTCCTCCGTCTTTACAACCTAAGTGGTAGCTTTTGGTTTGCCTATGCTTTCTGCTTGTCTTTCTCATCAACCTTAACCTTTCTAGCATTTTGGTTTAAAAAGAGAGGGAGGGAGGGAGGGAGGGAGGGAGGGAGGGAGGGAGAGAGAGAGAGAGAGAGAGAGAGAGAGAGAGAGAGAGAGGAGATTCATCTTTCATGTGGGAACTTAAGAGACCTCCATGTGTGAGCTTAAGGGTTTAATTTCATTACTGTGTTTTAGGGGCTCTAGGGAGACACGGGGAGATGGACCAGTCAGGACACGGACAATGCTAATGGGTTAGACCTGCCATCTTATATGGGCACGATTTGTGGCCCTCAGAAACAATGACAGTAGCAACATCAGTGCTGACTGATCCCAAATTACTGTACCAGTCATAATGAGGATGCTGGAAAGCGTGTGAGAACTGCTAAGATGTGGCATAGAACCCCGGCATAGAACTCACAGTGGAAAGAGGACCAATAAATAGACCTGCTCCATGCGGTTGCTACAGAGCTTTAGTTTGTCGGGAGATTAAAAAGAAAAAAAAAAAAGCAATTATCTGGAAAGCCCAGTAAAACCAGCCACAATAAAATGAGGTATGCCTAAACTGTACTTGTGCCATGAGTATAAATAACATGAGCGCCGTGACAGTTCCAGGCAACTGGGCTTGTGTTTTGTTTTCTCCCCTTGATAAAGTCCATACGACTGGGAATTTTTCCACCGGGCTGTAAATTCCTTGGAGCAAAGGCTCTTCCCTTCTTATGAGTCCTCAATTAGTACAAGCCATGCTGCTTTTCAGTGAAAAGTCATTAATAAATTAAACCCACAATTGTAAGTGCTTAGCATGATGCGGGCACGGTCCTCGGCGTTAGTCAGCCTTCCTCCCCTTCATTCCGTCACCCAGCTACTCAAACGCATCCCACACCATGCACTCAACATGTTATGAACAGACACGAGGCGTGAACAGAGGAGAGATGCAGCTTAGGTGCTCGGGACTCTAAACAGATGACAGAAACATGCAGTCGCTGGAATTCTAGACCGGGAGACAGACAAATGAGAGACGAATTGTCTCATAGAGGCTCCACTAAAGTGTGTCCTGAGGAGCAGCATCTAATGGATGGATACATGAAAATGGGCAGAACTTTCTGGAAGATCTGCCGCTTGGCTTTGCGGCTGTGAAAGTTATCATGGTATAAAACAGACATACGGACTCCATGGCATGTCCAGAAAATGGCATCTACACGGATGACCTTATCCTTCCCAATTTCCAGCCCTTTGCTTTGGGCACACAGAAGTCAGTGATGAGTGTAATCCCCATTAGCCTCTCCCGAGCACACTGCTACCTGTGACCCTCTCCTCATCTTCATCCATCCCCCATGTCATCAGGGGGAGACAGCAGTTTCCCCTGGTTCTAGCTGCTTCTAAGCCATTGTCCTTCCCTTCTCTGTTGGCATGCCACCATAGTTCTGAGCTCACGCTCTAAGTCTTGTAGTTGGGTTTCTCTCACTCATGCTTCTTGGGATGCTCAGAGGTGATACTGCTACCCTGGTTTCTCGGTCCCCTCAATTACTCTCCAAATATCTTTACTCTTCAGACACGGAGCTCACTGATGCTCAGTCTTCAATTCCTGGGACTTGGCAGTCTCTTCGCCCCTCCACGTTTTTACTGAAACATTCCCACTGATTCAGTCTTTCCAGCTCACTCCTTATCAGCCTACCTTTGATAGTTTATTGAGCTAAAGGAGTCTACTATTTATTGTTCTTGGTTTTTGGCATTTTTGAAACTTCAAAATAATTACATTATTTCTCTCCTTACCCTCCCTCATTAACCTCTCCCATTCTCTCAAATTCATGGAGGCTCCTCCCATGTATATATATGTACAATGCATGTTTATATATGTGTATACACAAATATATGTGTGTAAATATGCACAAATTATAAATACAATTTGGTCAGCCTATTTAGTGTTACTTGTATGTGTACAGCTTCAGGGAAGGCCAATTGGTACTGGATAATCAATTAGAAGCTTATTCCTAGGGAAGACTACTTTGCCCACTCTACTCTTAGCCTGTCTTAGTTGCCTATAGTTTTTCGATTAGGGGTGTGGTCCTGTGAGGTTAACATGGAAGAGAGGACCAACCATCTGTTGGGGCTGTACTTTTCTGGGTCTTGCTGAGGCAGGACATTGTTGAGGTGTCACGAGGGAAGCTTCCCTGCCATTTCTAGGAGATACAGTCCCACAGATTTCCTAGAAGCCTTCGTTTTCGTCACTTCTCCCTTCCTCCATGTCCTTCTGTCCTGTCTTACCCATTGGGACCCCGTGCTTTATTATGACAACTCTGTGAGTCTGCTTGTCCCCTTCTGTCATATTTACCTGGCCACATTTAGTACCTTTTCTGTGACTGTTACCTTAGTATACCACACTTGTTGGCTGGCCTCTACCAGAATCCCTTTAAATTCGTGTGTCCTGAGGCTAGGCCTTGCAATGGTCCCCCTGCCACATCCATTCCTGATTCCTGAGGCTAAACCTTGCAACGGTCTCTCTGCTACATCCATTTCTGATCTACATTAGTCTTTGATCAGAGGGAGCCTTGTCTTCCCTTCAGTCACTTGGATATACACTGTTCTTATCCTTAGAAAAAGACCATTCCTCTTTACCTATGCCCTAGATACTCACCCCAGCACATCATTCCAATGGCTGCTTCCTTCCCTCCCTCACCATCAGTATGGTCCTTTCACTGGCTCATTTCCAATAAAACATGCTATGACCTCTCCCTCCCTCCCTCCCTCCCTCCCTCCCTCCCTCCCTCCGTCCCTCCCTCCCTTCCTTCCTTCCTGAGACAGGGTGTCTCTGCAGCTTTGGAGCCTGTCCTGGAACTGCCATTCTTCTGAATATAAGCTTCCAGCCAGCTCTGCTTAATCTTGTATTAGCGAGTACTATATTTGTTTCTTTGTGCAGATCCATGCTGGATAGCAATCTAGGACAGACTGCCTTAGATTCTAGCCACGTTTGCCGCATAGCAAACCCTTCCTAAAGTATTTGCCGAGTATGACAATTAGACCTAACAGCCTTTGTGCTTCCTCACCTCCTTTATCTTCTGTAAACTCTTGACCTAGGTACGATGCACAACTCTGGTGTACAATCGGCCTTTCTGAGACACATCTTTATTTGTTAGCCTGTTCTACCTCTCCAGAGCCAAGCTGGGCTCCAAGTCAGAAGACGGAAGATTCGAGAGTGGGTGAAGGGGTGAGACAAAGATCACCTCTAGCCACTGCCCATCTATGAGTAAAGTGTTTGTGTGTGCATAAAACAAGACTGTCTCAGTTGTCAGCAGATTGGCTATTTCCGGCTGCCTTCCTGGATCTTTGATGAGGATGGCTCATCAATCATCCGTAGCTCCTGAGAGCAGCGCCATTCTCATTTTGAGAGCAGAATTTCTAGGACTAATAAAAAACAATCCATAGCTGGAAGTTTTGGCAAACAACCAGGACTCTTCCGACATACATGGTTTTGTGCAGACTTTCTCCCACTGGCAAAAATTAAAATATATTGCCAGATTTCATTTACTGTAGTGAATTTTGGCAGTAAAGAAAGAAGATTATAATGAACACCGACTTTAAGGGTAGAGGTTGTATCTGTCACTCATTTACTCATTCAAAAAAAATCTTAAGAATTTTCTGCAGTTCCTTTTGTTTTTCTAGGTGATTAAAACTTAATTTTATCGTGGATAAGTTCTTAGGCGGGAGAAAGGATGAGAAACGGGCTCCCATCTTTACTCCATTCCCTGCTTTAAGATGGAAAGGTTAGCGGTGCACAGGGCTGGCTCATGATCCCAGGAAGAATGGAATTCCCTCCTTCTTATCCTCGCCTTGATGCCTCCCCTTAGGAGTGATGCGACCCTCTGTCGAGACTTGGTGAAGGGAGGGAATCTCCATCTAATTACTCCGGTGTGTCTGTTTTAGACCGTGCCTGCTAAGTGATCTGGCTTTCCCCGGGCTGCTCAGAATGCTGGACTCTAAATTGATATCCTGCTGGTGGGACACTAGGTTCTCTCGAGGAAGCCAGTCACCTCAAGAGAAGGGTCTAAAGACATTTTAAAAGTCCCCAGTCAAGCAACAGGCAGCCCAATGTTATTCTGAAGGTTATATATACACATATATATTTATGCATATATACAAACATACATATACATGTATATACATACACACACACTATATATTTTGAGAGCGCTCTGGAGGAAAAACCTATCTCGTTTCTACTCATGGGACTTTTATATAAGTTGACCAGGTGACAGTACAAAGAAGTTAGTGGCATTGAAAGCCTTACTGGTCAGCTGGCTAGGGCCCTTTCACCCTACAAGGTAAGAAAGGGCGACAGGAGGGGAGCCATCTGGTGGTGGCCAATCCAGGTGAGTGCCCAAGGCCTTCAGGCTGGACTGGGAGACCCAGTGGCTTAGAGGCTTTGGCTCGAAGCTGCCAGGGTGAAGGCTCGTAGCTCTGGGGACTGACATCCGGCAGCTCTGGAAATTGTCGTCTTTGGCTTCGGGGAGCAGACAGCAGCAAGCAGGAGTGGGGGGCATTCTCTAGTGCTGCTCTCCTGACCTGAACGGCCAGGCCTAAGGCCGAGGTTACCCAGGCCCAGCGTTACAGCTCTTGACCCAGCGTATCGGGGTTCTTGGTTCTTAGGCTTGGATATCCCCTGGAACCCTGGTAGTCATCAAAGAGCGCCATGCCCACTCTCCAGTTCCTCCCGTTCCCCCCTCTTCTTTACCTCTGCCCTATCTGTTCCCGGGGACCCCCAGCGGCCTCTGCCGCTGTCCTTTCTTCATGCCACCAGGCCATCCCACCCTGCGACGGGGGAAAATCAGAAGCGGCCAAGAAAAGACTTCTCTAGAAGCCTTCTGAGGGCCTCAGGTTGCATACCACGGGGCAGTCCAAAAGAGGCGATCTTCGGGCCAGCCCAGAAAGTGAGCCCAACAGCGCTGCCACCGCTAGCAAGGGGGTGCAGGCATCGATCACAGAAAGGATGGACCAGGCCGGAACCAATCAGAGGCCTTCTGCTGGGCCATTAAGGGGAATATTCTTCCTCGGCCCTGGGCAGAGAAAAGGAAACGTAGAGTTGCTCAGGAGGTTTTTGATGGCAGAAAGCTCTGTGCCCGATGTTTAAAACAAGTGTGACTGGGGCAGGGCCTTGAGGAGTCTAGCTCTGATTTAATAGCAAGCAGCTGTGGTTCCTGGCTCACTTCCTCAAAGCAGCCATGTAGTTTTCAAAGCGCCCATTGCTGGCGTGAGGGGAACCCAGCTAGCTGCTGGGCTGCTGGTCCCCTGCTCCAGGCGGCCAAAGCGCTAGGGAAGGATCAAACAGCTGTCAATCAGGGAGTCAACGTCCCTGGCCTCCAATACCTTAGCTTATTTTAAAGGAGAAATGAATATTAAAAGGGTGATGACCATAGAGACATCATTAGCGATGCTATTACTGCCAACTCCCCCTCCCCCCCCCAAAAAAAAAAACCCCACAAAAACAAAGGACTGGGCCAGAGGTTCTGAGTCCACCGGTTCAGAAGAGCGGTTCCTAAGGTTTGCCAGCAGGAGGACCACACTTCTCTCCTGCTTGGATTTCTACCTTTTTCAGTGTTAGAGGCCACACTTAGGGCCTGCTATGTGCTGGGCAAATGCTCTACAACTGTGCGCGCACACACACACATTGTAACAAGACATCTGTCACTGGACAAAGGGATACACACACATTGCTGGGGAAACGGGCGTATTAAATCCAAGTGGGTAAACTTTATTGGAAAGGCCACAGCAGTATCAAGTGTTTCCAATCAAACACAGTGTTTCCCCGTTGTTTTCTAGGCTAGATTTGATGAGTTTCCCTCACCGACTTCGCATTAGAACGCCTTGTCTCCTAGGGAACTGTGAAGTACTCTGGTTTCCATTTCAACACCAGAGGCAAACCCAGAACTGCATACAAGCCACCAAGCAGAAAGACCCACCTGGATGTATGAACAGTCAGAACTGAGGTTTCTCCAGAATTTTAAATAAGGGCTCCAAAGGCCACTGTGCCTGAAGACTAAAGGCCTTGCTGGCAGCTGCACTTCCCTTTCCTATGACGAAATTTTAGGGTAGGAGGTGGCAGATGTCAGGACACATGAACTCAGTGTCTGCTAGAAATATGTAAGCAAATTGGGATTTTGGGGTGTCTATTATTCCAGGATCCTAAGAAATCGTCACTTCTAAGATTTGATAGTGATGATTTGAAATTATTTCTCTCCAAGGCATATTCTTGAAGTTTGAGGAGGAACGAGTCAAAGTCTTGCTAAGATTATATATGCAGAGAACACCTTTAGAGATTGTGGCATCTGGGTAGTAGCATGTAGAAAGAAAGGACTCAGTCAATAACACTCCACAGGCTCAGAAATCTCCTCACACAGGAGAGTAACTTACTTGTCAGGAGAATCCGGGAAGTGCTAAGGCCCTTTAAGCACATGGACATGACTTGCTGAAAATCCACACCAGGGACCTCTTCGTAGACAGAAGAGAGCCCCACATATTTCAGGTGGGGGTACCTCCACAGGCATTCTCCAGGAACAGATAATCGGGGAGCATGCATGTCTGAGCGCCTATCACACGGCTTGAGGCAAGTCTAAGGAGAATAACCTACAAGAAATTGGCAGCGTATCTAAAACTCCTGAGTCTAAATATCACTGAAAAATGATTTTTCTGTATGTTGGATATCAAAATGAGTTATAATACAAAAATTGTAATAAAATCCATCTGTTCTATTTTAATGAACAAAGACTTCATTTTCACTAGGGTTAGTCAAAGAAAGACCAAAAAAAAAAAAATATGAACAAGAAGTTCATTAAAAAGTAACTTGTTTTGGTCTGATTTAAACTTGATGTGAACTGAGAAAAGTAATTTCTTAAGATGGCAGTCTAAACAGAGATGAAGCAAAAGGAACTAACTTGGTGACTCTCCATGTCCTTATCACTGCTAACATTCATCATTAGCTGTCTCTGGCCTGCTTCGGAGGCTGTCTGGGGCCTGTTTCCTTTGTACCCTGTCTCAAAAGCAGAGATTCCCTAAAACAGTATTAGAAAGCTCTTCTTCCTTGAGATGTTTGCAAAGATTACCCTTAATTCTGGCCAGAGTCTAATCTTGTCTGGATTTTGCTCAATGATAGGATGACAGCTGTGTTTATGAGAAAGATCAAAGTTTTGTAGTTAACCACTTTCCTAAGCAAAGAAGCCAGCTGCTTTTGCCTTTTATTACAAAGCAATAGAGACTCAACAAAGCATTCTGAATGCAGATGGCAGAAATGCCTACTTCATAAAGAGTAAATCCACTGCATGATGCAGATTGCTCGCAAAGGTCAAGAAACCTGGTGGCCTCATTTTCTTCAGTATTCGATGCTCATATGGAGTTTATAAGCTGGCAGAAGAGTTACGAATTCCAAGGTCTTCTGTCAAAAATTACCATGGAATGCAGATACAGACAAGACAGAGGCACACATGGAAATAAGTCCACCCAAAGAAAGTTCCAGACAAAAGGTCACTTGTTTCTACTCAGAGTGGCCGTTGTTTTACCAGGTTAGTTATAGAACAGCTGAAAAGGTCAGAGACGAGATTAATGCTCTGGTTTCCCATAAAGGCCGTGTCCGTGTGTGCAACAGAATGCTCATGCCGAATCTGGCAGTAAAAACACCAGAAAACATCAAGTTTTTATTTTACAAAATGAGATCTTCAAAATGATGGCTCAATGATTTTATTGTATTACTGAGCTTAGGTAATGTCTTAGGGTTTTTATTACTGTAGAGAGACACCCTGACCACAGCAACTCTTATAAAGGAAAAGCATTTAATTGGAGTGACTTACCATTTTCAGAGGTTTAGTCCACTATCATCAGGTGTGACATGGTGGCGGGCAGGCAGACACGATGCAATTGCATTTAAAGGTAGAGCTGTCTTTGAATCAGCAAGGTGCACTACGGGAAAGACTGCTTGCTCCTGTCCTGTTCCGGAGGACACAGGGAGTGTTAAAGACACGCTGGAGCAGAAAGCTGCTTCTAAGGGCCCGACTGAGCTCCTGTAAGGGAGTCTGAGGATGCAGCAATCAAAACAGCCGCTTCCGGTTCGCAAAGATTACTTCTGCTCAGAGCAAAGGCACCACTGGTAGGGTCAAACTGAGCTAACTTTTTAACTATAGAAAATTATGGAAACAGTCTGGAGTAGCTATTTCTCAGAGCCATTAAAAGTAGCCGGGGGCATCACGTTGTCTCATTACTCCCTCAGCATTTCTGGGATGTCTGATATTGGACAAATTAGATGCAAGGAAAGCAACAACAAACAAGTCACATATACGCAAGAAAGATTTCAGTATTTCTTTCCTGACACGAGATTTCAAACAGTTATCTGATTTAAACATATCTGAGTCAGTGTCAACAGGCAGCCACAAGTTATCAGAGTAAGCAAACCCGAGTGTGATTCTGTTCTGGCAGCAGAGAGACACTGAAATTTCTCAACAGCCAGATCATCAAAAGCAAAGAAGCCTATGACTGCATCCTCCTGAAAGCAGAGGATTAGTCCTGACATCCTGCAGGCTCGAGAGACCCTGACTGCTCAACAGTGCAGTTAGAACTTTATCAGCATGGCTTTTTCTTTCCATGACGCTTGTGAGTGAAGCCATCTTGAGGGAAACTGGACTTCAAAAGAAGGAAAACCCTCTCAGACAGATTTATAAACAAAAACAAGAGTACTGAACCCAGGAACGGTTATTTCTCATGAACCGGAGCGATGACTAGTAACTCCCAGTGGACATGTCCACCCATCTGTCATCTATCTGTCTGTCTAACTGCACAGGCTGGCCTGGAGCTGATGGCCACTCCTCGGATGACGGCTTCTGTGCTCATCTAATGGAAGGAAACACATTTCACAGAGCAGGCTTACTAAGGTGAGCAGCTGGGAAGTGTCCTGTGGCCTGTCTGTAACCAAGGGCAACAGTCAACTTTAATTCTTTCAACTAAAAGATCAAGGAATCTCATTTCTAGATAACATCTTATTGTATAGAAATATATAATTTACAGCACTTTCTTCCCTGTTAGGTTAATACCTCCTGTCTATTTTAGGCAAAACTGTATTTAAACATCTATAAGTTATCTTTTCCCAATATAGGCACTTTTAATAAATGGATGGTAGTTGTACTGGATAATTTCATTAGACAAGTTTACATTCTGGATTAATTTACAATTAGCAACTCATGCTTGATCCCAACTTCAGCATGTTCACGTCACCAAACTGGATCCCTAAATACGAATATGTTTTTACAACACTTCTTAAGTTTAAGATAACAATTTTCAAATATGGTGGCCCAGGTGATTAACTTTGGGTTCTCAATGTTTTTATTTCTGACAATTAGGAAAAGCTTATATGTCCTCAAAATGTAGCTGGGATGCTCAGCTTCATATTCCTTAGCAAAATGTAGACCCAGGATGTACAGCTTCAAGGCTCAAAATAGAGCTGGGACGTACAGCTTCATGCTCCTTAGCAAAATCTGTCCTATGTTCCTCGTCCTCTCGTCTCTGGAGCTGAGCTCTTAAGGTCATTACACGGTTCTTACAAGATTTTACAGAGTATGTACACACATTTGACAGGCAATAAAGAACAACAAGAACATATGTTTCAAGAAGTCTTCATTTTATTTATCAAAGAAGACAACTGAGGCATTTCTAGACTTACAGTATATTTGATATAAAAATAAGGATTTTTCCAAAATATACACCAAAATACAAAGTATAGGATAAAAAAAACAGAGGAACATCATATTTCTGTCACCCAAAACAAGAGCTTGTGGTCTCCTCCAACCGCACACAGTGGGAGTGTTCTATGCCAGGAAAGACCAGATCCGACTGCCACAGAACCAGTGAGGATGGGCTGGAAATATGTGAAGAATTGAAGAAGCACAGTGAATTCTTAAAAAAAGGAAAACCACTGTCTTTCTTCTATTTTTTTTTTTTTTAGAAATGTATTTTACATTTATAATTGCTTGGTAAGTGTTGATGAAATAATTGTCATTTATAGTAAGGGACGTTACTTATTAAGCTACTATCTCCTAGGGTCAGAGCATCACAGAACAGAGATCTGAATAGTGCAACATGTGAGCAGGCGTTCAGACGACAGGACAGGTGCTCCTCTGTAAGAATTACGTGAAGAAAGAGAACTGCAAAGCGGTGGGCTCTTTGTCAGCCCCTAGACTACTCTTATAAGTTAGAAATGGGACTGGAGAAAAAGCTCAGTGCCCGAGGGCCCTTTTCGAGCCCCACATGGCTGTTCTCTATCACCCCAACCCCAGTGCCAGGGATCCAACGCCCTTTCTGAGCTTCGCAGGCACCAGGCATGCATGTGGCACACACATAAAATACGGTAAGAAACTATTTTTGTAATAGAAGTATAATAATGATAAAATACAAATTATCTACTTGCTCCTGACTTGAATGAAAATCTACACCACCTATGAATTGTGGTACAGTCCAGAGTCAAATATTTCTGTAGTCTACACAAACCAAACAAACAAAATCAATATACTTAAAGATAAAATGCAGATAGAACAGATGAAATATGATTTTTACATTAATTTTGAGGAAAAATAATCTGTTGCTACTGGTGATCAAAACATTCAAAGAAACCTTTCATTTAAGCAGAGAGCAGACATAGTATCTTTAGTTACTAATTGCAAACTTGGGAGCTATGGTTAGAAAAGTCAAATATCCAGTTTAAAAAAACACCTACCCACAAATGCCATGAAACATTTTTATTACCTGAGAGTGTCCTAAGTGGTGAATCTGAAACTGGCTTGTCATTTTGCCAGGATACCCAGTGGTAGCAAATAAGTTTTCGCTGATTGCAGACCACCTAAGAAACAAGAGGGCATAACCATAAGCACTTGCCTGCAGGCAATTATAAGTTTGTCTGAAGAAGGCTACATCCGTCTGTGCAAAAGCAGTCATTTCATAATTTCACCTCTGTCAATATGGCTTCCCAGGTAGACTTCCAGCTTATTTAGCTATGAATGCCTCCCTTTTCTGGATATTCGCTGAGTACTCACTTGGAGCTCAGGACTACATTTTACCATTACGCATGGTTAGCACAGTCTCCACAGATGGAGACACAAGGCATCAGCCATGTATGGACATTCTGAAGATCAAAACAGCTATGCTCTGTCATATGGGTGCTGAGATCAAACCTAGATTCTCTGGAAGAATAGTGTTCTTAACTGCTGAGTCATCATCTCTCCAGCCCCATTCGCGGTCATTTCTTAACTGCTGAGTCATCTCTCCAGCCCCTCATTTCTTTTAAATTCTGTGATACACTTGTGTTTCGGTCACTTGGGATGGCATAACCACTCAGACTATTCAAGTCTTCAAGGTATCAAGGGAAATCTCTCCATTTCTCTAAGTCAGCAAATGCTAGTGGAGACACTATAGATAGATGACTGTCGGTGTCGTGAAGAAGGCAGAGGAAAATAATTCTTTGACAATCAATATCTGTCCTCTGTCTATACCAACTGAACCTCAGCACTGCTCTGTGATAGGGTCCATCTCTAGGAGGAGAGATGTACTTGGTGAAGAACGCCATAGCCATTCCCCACAAATGTGGAAGCACTCCATTTTCTCGTGATCTTAGGCAACGCTGCAGCAGACTCTATCAGCCAGAAGAACACGTCCAGTACCTTCTACTAGTCTCCTTCCTACTGCCAGCAGGCAGGGTCTCTCCCTGAGCCAGACGCTCACCATTCCTTGTAGGCTGGCAGGCCAGTGAGCTAGGATCTACCTGTCTCCGCTCCCCAATGCTGGGGAGGTGGTGGAGACTGGAACTCAGGTCTCAATGCCCACATAGTAAGGGTCCTTACCCACCACACAGTCTCCCTAGCAATGTCTGTGTTTTTAATGACATCGAAGACCTGCTAACACACTGAGCAGGTGACTCTCACCAATCACACCGAGCAGGTGACTCTCACTCTCTGGAGAAGGGGAACTCTTAACATCTTTGAGTTCTCACAAAGCACACACAGTCATTGAGTTAAAAGCATGCCTTTGCTCATATCTCTGAAATTTGGATTATCTGATAATCTATGGAATTTTTAAAAATATATAATTTATTTTTATGTGCACTGGTATTTTGCCTGCGTGTCTGTCTGTGTGAAGGATTCAGAAGTCCTGGAACTGGAGTTACAGACAGGTGTGAGCCACCATGTGGGTAATGAGATTTGAACTTGGATCCCCTGGAAGAGCAGCCTGCACTCTCAACTGCTAAGCCATTTCTCCAGCCCCTAATCTATGGAATTGTAAGACTATAATGAATATATTTCACTTTTAATAATAATGGAGTCTCCATGATCTTATTAGGGGTATTTCAGACTTGATTTAAAACAAACAAACACACAAACAAACAAACAAACTCCAGCAAATTTCAAATGTCTTAGTGTTTTCAGTCTGGTATTATGCTTTTTCTATTATTTAAGACTGCTAATAACTATATAATGGAATAAAATGACAAAAAGCAAGACATATTAATTTAAGTGAAAAACAAAACTAAACTTCAGCATGTTAAAGAGTCATACTAGCTGGCATGATACTGCTTACAATCCAGTGATATTCTTACGCAAACTGGGTCTGTGCACACTGTACTTATCAGAACAGAACAACGCTGAGGTGGTACTGAGACTGGCTACACGTTCTCTGTGAACGAGCATTTTCTAAGTGTTTGAAAAAGTAGATTTCCCACTTGCTTAAAGCAACTACATAGCAGGGAAAGCAAGACAACCCTGAAAAAGCGAGCAGACAAAGCAAATCAACCCCCAAACGCTAATGCCGAAGGGAGGGCTGAGGAATTCTGGTAGTGGCACACCACCAAAGCAAGAATTCACACAACTCCAACAAAAGAGAGCATTACCTAAACAGATGTGCTCGGTCCGTGTGAACAGGTCTCGTCTCTTGAGGGTAACTGTAAAACAAGAGTTTGCATTTTGAAATTATGTGTTAGACTCAAGTAGACAAACTTAAAGGTTTCAAAGGTGTCTTTTTCTTTGGAGCCCAGTAAATTTAAGGTGCAACAAAATTCCAAGTAAGCACTCAATTGGAAATAGATAGAAACCAACAGACACGACTTAGAATCACCCTAGGGCACCACAGAGTCAGCGTTTTTCTTTTCTAACATTCCCAGAACTCCTGCCCTTCTACAGGAGAGACTTGTTTTCAATCTACACGGAGGCCTGTATGTATAATGGCCCATCGGGTCACTTAACAACGTACTTATGTAATGTAACAGCACATATACTAAATATCTACCTGGACCGAGTGATGTCCCAAATTATCCAATCATTTCCTGCGACAGCACCAACTTTGAAGGTGTTTTTCAAGCACCAGTGTGCTGACATTAACGGTGTCTGTTCTGATTGAAGAGATAAAATCGCCTGCTGGGCCATTAGATCATAAAAGCGGATTGTTCCATTCTTCTCGGCAACCATGAGCTGTAACACACAGAGGAAGAAGGGAACTCCATGTCATCTCATTAGCTAAATCTAAGAAGGAGAGGTTCAATGTCATAAAAAATAAACATGCACACACAGATACACACACACACACGCACACACAGATATACACACACACATCACAAACAGAAGGCAGATGCATAAGAAATGAGAGGCTAGCCGGGCGGTGGTGGCGCACGCCTTTAATCCCAGCACTGGGGAGGCAGAGGCAGGGGGATCTCTGTGAGTTTGAGACCAGCCTGGTCTACAAGAGCTAGTTCCAGGACAGGCTCCAAAACCACAGAGAAACCCTGTCTTGAAAAACCAAACCAAACCAAACCAAACCAAACCAAACCAAAACAAAACAAAACAAAACATAAAAAAAAAAGAGAGGCTATATAAAAGTATCAATACAAAAACATTCCAGAGGAAATTGGCAAAAAGAAACAAAAAAGGTTAAATTTTAGGGCATCAGCTTTGTCACTAGGAGGATCAAGATGAATACTCTAGGAAAAGTTATATTTACACTAGTTATAAAAGGCCATTATGTATCCTTTGACAGGTGATTTCTGTTACACATCTTTATACAGTGTTTACAGATGTATGTATGTATACACGGCATGGAACAGTCAAAGACAGACAGGTCTGGATAGAAAGATGGCTGCTTCTTCCACTTAAAAGTGACTAACTGCTATGTGATTGGCGGCTCTTATCTCTGAAATGGAGATGTGAGGAGAAGACTCTAGCTACTGTGGGAACTGTGAGATGGACCACTGCTAGGTACCACTGTGTCCTGAAGTTACGACCTATGTCCTACCTCTATAATGCCAAAACAAACAACAAAAGCTCAAGTAGATACTGAAGGAAAGAAGGCCAAGCCACAGAAGAGCCACATGCCCATCTGCTAAACTTGCTCCTGCGAAGTCAGGTCCCAAGCTTATCAAGGTCTCTATGAAGTACTGAACGGAAAAAGCTAATCCTGGCGAGGATGGGAGCACCCTCCAGAGTCTGCAGGATCTGAACCAGGAAATCTGATGATGCTGGAGATACTTCCAAGCTTGTGTATTGTTGATAATCCTACTTCTGTTGGCTAGATAATTTGAAAAAAATATTTTAAAATAAAGTCTTATAAAAATGCAATCTTCTCTTTTCCAAGCTATATAGCCAGCACACAGAACCCTTCACTGCGGTGGGGGAGAGAACATGTGTTATTAACAGTGTTTCCAAAGTCAGACTGAAGTATAGGAGGGAGAGCACCTCTCCCTGCTAGTTTTGAGACTTTCTCTTGAATCATAGGATGAGGTGTTCCCTGACATGATGCAGGAAAACTCAAGTTTATTTTTATGTCCTTTTCCCCTTCTACCATCAACTTAGATTCAGTTGTTTTAATGGCAGAGATAATTTGAAAAGGACTCAGGGGCTTCTTCAGATTGATACTTCTGTGATTTTCAATTCCTGGATGTCAGGGCCGGCTTATAAAACGCTGTCAAACATGATGTGACGGCTAATATCACTTGTCAACTTGACAGGGTGTAGACTCGCCCAGGAGACAGGCGTGCCTCAGAGAGAACACCCACCAAGAGTCAGCCAGTTCAAGTGGGAGGATCCACTGCAGGTGCTGGGGTCCTGGACCGCACTGAAAGAAACCGAGCTGAGCGCTAGGTCTGCTTCCCAAGTGCAGACGCAATGTGACCAACTGCCTGGTGCTGTCATGACCTCCCCAAACGATGAGCTTCCCCTTCAGCAGTACTCAAACCCCTTCCTTCCCACTTTACCAGGCTTTCTTGTTGTACCAACGAGAAGAAGAACTAATACACAACCCTAATGTGAACTGTCAATCCTCACTTTAAGCTTCCCCATTCAGAACCAAGTATAGACTTTATGCAATCTGATGGCATCTTTCCCATTTTGATAGCTCATGTATGAAGGGAGTTTGAAAACTGTTGCATACTGTTAATGACTGCCCATGTCTTGTTTGAAATATCATAGTGGCTCATGAAATCTATTTTTAGTAAGCTACATATAAGCTGGCACAGAAAAAGTAGTAATAGGCTTGTTTTGCAAAGCATCTAGTAAATACTGAATTTTTAGATAAAGAATATTACTACCTAAATATTCCCTTATTCTAAGATTCCATTAGTTTTAGATGTTTAATAGACTAGTTTTATCACTATATGAAATATGTAATCAAATGTATATTTATACAATAACTCCCAATTTTATAAAAATTACATGAAAGTTGTTTCTTCAACTCACGAAAGCGTGCCATTAGGATATCATCTATGGGAGAAAAGATTGCTGCAACTATATTCGGCACGGCGTTCACAGCTAATGTCCACAGAACACGCTTTATCTCCTCTGTAAGGCCCCTTCCTCCTGAGAGTGTCCTTTGATTTGGACTACAGAAAGGTGACAACGCTCATGGACGTGAAGGAACAGGGACGGAAGAAAGAGCAGGGCTGCTGGGAGACCCTCGGCTCTCACACTCAGTGTGTCACAAAGAGGGAAAACAGTTCACAATCAGAAAGTAAGAAACGGTGACAGAGCACAAAGGGAAACGCACGAGCGCGCGTGTGCGTGCACACACACACATCTATTTATTTAATGGGATGAGTTTCAAGAAATAAACTATCAACAATGTGAAAACTATCTCCATTTAAGCATTTTTTTAAGGAAAAAAACCCACTAATGTATTGGAAATACCACAGGTAATTTGAGAAAATATTGGTAACTCAACGACATTATAGAGTTAGACTAAGATGAAAAACAACTAAAGTCAAAAGAGGGCTAAACCTGCCGCATTTATACACCTACATAAGTTATTCTAGGATCCGCATCTGAGAAGACATGAGCCTCAGTCAGACTTTGTTACTTAGTATGGGCTTCAACTTCCATCTACTGCCCTGCGGTTGTCGTGACTTCATTCTCGTCCATGGCTGAACACACACACCACATTTCCTTCACTGATCTGCTGATGGGCATCTAGGCCACTCCATTTGTTGGCCATTCTGAAAGGCGCAGCACTCATCAATAGACATGTTTATGAACACACACAGAGCTAAGAAGGGAACCATGAGAAGTGGAGGAGAAAAGGCATTAAGGGAGGGTAACAGAATACATGTGACATGAGGAACAGTGGAGGCGTCGGGACAGGAAGGAGACCAGGCAAGAGGGCAGGAAGAGAGGGAAGGGGAGTGGGTCAGTGACCAACAAGGACATACTTATGCAATAATGAGATCCACTAATTTGTATTTTAATTTTAAGAAAGCTAAACAAAGGAAAATATACCCAAACATTTAGAAATAAAAGGTACAACAGAGACAGCTTAAAATTGAAAAGGAAGTTGGAATGATTTAATTGCTAGGAGAAAAAGCTTTACCACTGCATATTTGCTAGATTTAATCAACTCTATCTTTTTGTGGGAAATCGAGGACACAGCAGTGAACTAGAGAAAGGCACGAAGCTATTAGAGATCTAGGAAAATCAGGTGCCCAAACAATGAGGGTGCCTACAGGAAATGCTGAAGGATCCATTCTGAAATGAACATGGACAGTCTATGGAAAACATTGGCAGATGAGAAAACTTGTTGAATGGCTCCTGTCTTCACCATGAATTAAGGGTAAACAGCAGTAGTTAAGAACTCAGTGTAGCTTTAGTATCTTAGGAAGCTTTAATTTGAACAGCCCTGATGACTCAGTGGTTAAGAGCACTACTTGCTCTTCCAAAGGTCCTGAGTTCAATTCCCAGCAACCACATGATGGCTCACAACCATCTGTAATGAGATCTGGTGCCCTCTAGAGGTAGTGACCTGGGCAGTCATCCTCATCCACTTAGACCATGAAACCCAGTATGCACAAGTTCAACAGAACCACCATACACGGGCTGCCCATGCGTGCTTCAGCATTGCCAGGGCATAGATTTCATTTCAATTTTTTTTTTTAAATTTGAACAGGAACGGGATGTCACTAATACAGAACAGATGAGCCTTATGCCACTGACGCTCTTGTCTGTATGTAACCTCTGGTGTTCTGTTTTTGTGAGCTGCACACTGCTAACTGGACTGAGCCTGGGTCTCCAGGCTGCAGCCTCCACAGGCCAGGAAAAGCACATTCTGCATATACAAACGATGGTTGCTAAGGCAATGTGAGAGAAACAAAGTGCCGACTTCTGTACTACCTCAAATGCACTTGTGCTCATAGTGTTTGAGGTGGGAAGTCACTGGGTCTCCTTTACAAGTATAGGCATTCATTATACCTGCGTGTTTGGTAAGGGAAAGCCGAGTTACAGATAATAACCTTAAAAGCTTCCTCGGGGTGCCAGCATACACTCCTTCCAGGAGAATGAAGAAGAAAATGAGCCGTCTGCTTTCCTTCCAAGTTCCAAATCCTAATAAAAAGAGTTTGATGTTAAATATTCTTGATACATCACTACCAAAAAAGTGAAACTTTGACAAATGTCATCAAAGCCATTACCTACAGATTATTACATACACTTATATTTGATAAACATCTTTGAGAAAATGAAAATACTGTTGTTGAACAATGTCAAGTTGACATAAAGAATCTAAGTTTCACCATGCTCAATTATGGAAACAAAGACATATATTTTCTAATTAATCTAACATAATAACATTAATTATTTATGTGTCCACTGCAAGCAAAATCAATGTTTCGAGGCCATTGATCTGGTTGCATGCTTACTTAAGTCATTTCAATTAATTATTCCTATCAGTGGTGCTTACACACACACACACACACACACACACACACGCACGCAATCTCTATACATTTTCAAATTATAAAAAAGCCTTTCCATTTTCAAAATAATGAAGCAAATATGAAGTGATAGGAATTTAGTGCATAGCCATTTTCCATGACGCTTATTCCTTCCACCTTTGGGCATGTCTCATCTCACAGCATTTTGGTCTGGCCGATTTTTCTAATGTTTTCTCCTCAAAGCTGGACATGCTTAACAGTTACTAGATTAAAGACAGATTAAAGAAACAGGCGCTCGGTTCCTTCTACCGTCCATCGATAAGCCTACTCAAAAATAAGGCTCTTCTCGGCAGCTTGTCAAGACAGGGCTTCTCTGTGTGACAGCCCTGGCTGCCCTGGAACCAGCTCTGTAGACCAGGCTGACCTCAAACTCAGAGACCTGTCTGCCTCTGTCTCCCAAGTGCTAAGATTAAAGGTGTGCACCACCACACCCCAGGTCTCAGAACTCTCAGGCAGGGCACTGTCCTCAGGACGATGCTCTTTGGCTTGCTCACAATTCTCACCCAGTCACTGTTCCACTGTGCAGAGTGGATTAGCATGGCGGGAGACAGAAACCCGAGGATCGGGGTGGCAAAGTGCCTCCAGCGTTCTGGTCTTCGTGAGCACATTCACAGCTAAGGGTGCAGCTCAGTGGAGTGTGATGAGCACATGAGGCTCTGGCTCTGCCTTAGCAACCCTCATCAAAACTGATAATCAAGATTAGGAGTTCTCCCCCGTTTTGTGTAGGTTTTATAGTTCCTACTTGCTTTAGGACTCTGGAGGAGTCTGTAAAAATTGAGGAATGTAAAGTAGGGAAAGTTTACTTGTGAAAAGTATAGGACGTCAAATTTGAAATGCCGTAGTAACATACAAGCTAGCACACATATGTTTCAGGATCACCTACTTGTTAAACATTAGAAGCATATCTTTTCTTTTACCAAAAGATACTTTTCATTTCTTTTAACTATATGAAGCAGACAGCTCTGGTTTAACCGAAGAAGCAAATCACCAAGAGTGATTTGCCAACTCTTGTCCTTCAATACCTAAGATGAGATTGGACATTAAGGCAACTAAATCTTTCTCCTCTGTTACCATTTCCATAATGAAGTATTGGGCTAGCAAATATTTTATCACTATTGGAATAGCAGAAATCTGTCTTCTCAACTCAGTGCGTCTCACTGGGGGTGGACTAAAACATCCATTCTTTTGATTTCATTTTAAAATGAATTTGATTTTTGTTGGCTATTATATAAATTGAGCAAATACATGCCAAAATATTTTCATGGTTCCCCCTCTTCAAATAAAGAAGACAAAAGAGGTGAAAAATAGAGAGACAGTTATGAAAATAAGTCAATTAACTAAGTATATTGTGGTCTAGTGAGCCAAATTTTAGTCTAATTTCAGCAGTATTTTATCCTGATCAGAACCCGATGATCCTTTTAAAAAAAAAGGGGAGCTAGTTCAAGCATGAGGAGGGTCATATGGATTGTATTTCAGAGGACTAGGATACAATGATTTATGGTTTGTAATTATACACTGATTCAATAATTCCCAAATGTTGCATAATCTCAGTACTAAGTATGCAAAATACAACAAATTGGACTAAAATAAGTTATCCTAACTAAATTAGTTGCAGATGGTACAATTTAAGTTGTTATGTCTTATTTCCCTTTTTGATAGATTCCGTAATTAAGCCCTCTGAAATTCTTTTGTGGAGCTCAACTCATTTTCTATCTTATCCAAATACATTACGTCCATCTGACCATGCTGCCTTTCCTTCCCTCGTGTGAAGTCATCAGACACACACGGTAGATGAATCGTAGGCACCCAGAACAGAACACACTCAGAGAGCAGCAGCCCAGTCTAGAGCACCCCAACCCCCCACACCACCCACAACGCTCTTCTCTAGCCATTTCCTCACTCCCGGACAAGGAAGAAAGTCACCATTATGACTTCTAACGAGGAGGCTTACTTTTCAGTAGCATAAAGACAACGCCACAGCGTGCACTTCTGTTCTGGTTCTCTCACCGCTGCCACGTCCTGTGAGAACGCTGTTATAGCTCCCCACAGAGTTCCCAGTTCAGCACACAGCCACACACACACTGCCACAGACACCCTTGGTGCCTGCAGACCTCCACGTTCACCCCCAGCCCCTCTGCAGCACACAGCCATTCCCACAACCCCTGCTGTCTGCTCAGTACATAGCTATGCGTGGGTACCGTAAAAAGGTAAAACTCTCATCTCATGTGCTAACAAAAACACCACTGGTCTGAATGTCAAAAGCTGCAGTTCTCCAGATGATCTTCTTTCATAAGACTGGTTTCATTTCTAAGATTATGAGTTTTTATTTTATTTATTTATTTATTTTGGATTTTTGAGACAGGGTTTCTTTGTAGTTTTTTTGGTGTCTGTCCTGGAACTAGCTCTTGTAACCAGGCTGGCCTCGAACTCACAGAGGTCCGCCTGCCTCTGCCTCCCGAGTGCTGGGATTAAAGGTGTGCGCCACCACTGCCCGGCCTTATGAGTTTTTATTTTAAATTGTGTGTGTGGTGCCTGTAGAAGCTACAAGCATCAGATTTCTCTAGAGCTAGAGTTTTAGGTGGTTTTGAGCATCCTGGGCGCTAAGAACCAAAGCTGTTCTCTACAAGAACTATCCTCTACAAAGCCATTATGAACCCTTAACCATTCACTCATCTCTCTAGGCCCTAAGATCGAGTTCTTAAATTATTGTTCTTTCCTGTATTTGACGTCATTTCCCTGATCTATGCATGGATACATTTGGACAAATTTTAAGATGTCTTTATCCTTGTTTTTGTTTTGTTTTTCTTTATTGTTTGTCAATTTGACACAAGTTAAGAGTTATCTGAGAAGAGAAGCCTCAGTTGGGGAGACGCCTCCACCCAGATTGACTATAGGCAAGTCTGTGGGATGTTTCCTTGATTAATGACTGATGTGGGTGAGCCCAGCTATTCTGAGTTGTGTAAGAAAGCAGGCTGAGCAGTCCACAGGGAGTAAGGCAGTAAACGCCATTCCTCCATGGCGTCTGCTTTTGTTCTTGACTCAAGGTTCCTGCCTCCCACCATGACTTTCTCAATGAGGAGTAGAACGTGAGGGCTCAAGCTTTTCTTCCCAAGTTGCTTCTGGTCATGGTGCTCTATCACCGCAACAGAAACCCTGACCGAGACAGCAGAGGCACAATCTGTAGCAGATCCCTGCTGACAGGTCTTCCTACCCCCCTATGTATATAATTGCCTTGTAATTAATTAAAAGACCCCACAAATTGTGTGTTGGCACGAGATACCATAGCATTTTCAAGGACCTTTTCAACTTACAACTGGTGGTGGGTAGTCTGAGAACTCGGAGGAATCTCATGCATAACACACTGTTCTTTCATTTGTTTACTGTTTCAGTTGGCAGCTCACTGTCTGCTAGCAAGTGTGCCACAGAAGGACATTTCTGCTAGCAAATGTTTTCAGACAACAGACAAAAGAAGGGATGCATGACATTAGGTGACGCATCTGTGCCCATGAAAGCCAAAATACAAACCGCAGGATTTCTACAAAACACCACTAGATCACACGCATTGGTGTGCTGACGAATTCCATAGAAAAGAACTAAAGTAACGGGCAGAGATACAGTCGTAAGGACAAAAGGGACTTTATCTGTCCTTGTGTGCAAGAACGGGACTGCCAGTGCTGACAGTTTTGTTCAGTTTGTTGTGATAGCAGAATGAAGATTTTCCTTCTTAATTATGAATTATCAAGCAACTCAGGTTAGACGACCAGAGAAAGTGATGGTGAGACAAAAGACTTAAGTGTTTAACAAAGTTCAGAGGTGTGTAGTGGCATTTCATTTGTATTTTAATAAATAAAACTTGCCTGAAGATCAGAGAGTAAAACAACCCCACTGGTCAGCCTTAGGACCAGGTAATGGTTAGCACACACCTTTAATCCCAGTAGCCACACTGGCTGCCATAAGAACCAGGCAGTGTTTGCCTTTAATCCCAGTGGTGCGTTCCTTTAATCCCCGCCCTAGAAAGGATTCTAGACAGGAGAGCACAGCCCTCAGACACGGTCTCATTCTGAGATTCCTGGAGGCAGGATAGCCATTTCAGACTGAGGCTAAGAGTCAGTGCCCTGTTTTGCTTTTCTGACCTTCAGGTTGAACCCCAATTTCACTCCCTGAGTTTTTATTAATTGTGCTACAGAGGTGGGACTCTAATAATTAATTAAAAGCCCAAATCTAGGAATTAAATCTTTACAACTTTTGTTAGTTAATAGCTTGGACTATAGCAAAGTTTGGCAGCTATGTAAACCCTTAGAAGTAGAGGTAACCAGCCTGGTCTACAAAGGGAGTCCCCAGGACAGACCTGTGGTTTGAATGCAGATTGTCCTCTCTGAAACACTAGGAAATGAGACCTGGACTCTTGAGACGCCACCAGCCTGATGACCCGAATTCAACTCCTGAGATTCCCGTGGTGGAAGGGAATCTCTTCCCTTCCTCTGACCTCTACACACACACCCCCTGGTATATTTGAGCTCATGCATAAGTAAATAAATTCTAATTTAAGAAAAAAAGTAGAGACAACTAAATAGTACGATAATTTGAAGCAAGGATTTCTCAAAGGGTATGTCAATATATGTCATTTTCAAATAAACTCTGAAATTAACATTAGAATTGATTTTTACCTTTTTATAATACTGATGTGTACTAAGCAAGCAGCATCACAAACTTTAATATGCATGCAACATTAATGATGAAAGAAATGGATTGCTAGTCACAGAATGAGAATTAAAAGATTAAAAATGAGAACTGCCTGTGCTTCTATTTTATCTTTCATTAGCATTAATTCATAAAGGTATGCAAATGTGATCCAGTCTGTAGTGTGTTTATTTCCTCAAACCTCTAGTCATAACCTAACAATGAACAATCCTGATTTTGCTCTATGTAGGGAATTATTAGGCATCTCCTATGAGGTCTTCAGTAATGATTACTCTTAAGAAATGTTACATTAGCCTATCTTCAGAAGGCTCAGTTTCCCCTTTGCTACTTACTTCCATCAAGGGCATTTTTTTGTTTTGTTTTGTTTTTTGTTCTTCAAGACAGTGTTTCTCTAACAGTACTACCTGTCCTGGAACTGGCTCTGGTAGACCAGGCTGGCCTTGAATTCAGAGACCAGCCTGCCTCTGCCTCCCGAGTGCCAGGATTAAAGGCGTGAGTCACCACCGCCCAGCTAATGGTTATCTTAAAATATTTCACATATTTTATGGTTCCAACTAAAGAGAGGTAGTAGAGAAACTCCATATTAGTAATGGATCCTAAGAAATTTTCTACTGTATGTAAATAGACCGCCTATGGCAAGAGCTTGCGAGTGTGTGGCACGTGCTTCTCTTGTAACAGCCGTTTGAGAGACTACATAATTGGTTCAGTGGACATGTTAGGGCATGATTTAGTATTCTTAACCAGCTACTTGGTCATACCTGTAAAAACAAACAACAAAAAAGAGGGACTACACACAGAGATGGCCCAGCCCACACTGTTCCTGCAGAACCTGAATTCATCCCCCAGCACCCATTTCAGATGCTCACAATTCCTGTAACCCCAGTTCCACGAATCTAATGCCATTTCCTGGACTCTGAAGGCACTGCACTGCATATGCAAATCCCCAACCCAACCAATACACAAAATTAAAAACAATACAAGTTTTAAATGAGTCTCATCTCGTAAGGAAAAGCTGTATCCTACGTTTCTCCCATTGCTAACAAGAACAGAGCTTTAATAGTCTATGTTTCAAAGAGAAAGTGAACGGTATATACATGCTCACACACGTTAGTCTTGAACTAAGAATCCCCTCATTTGCAGGAGTCAGCTTTTCCTTCATCATCAATTTTATCCACTATTGTTAAAGGCTAAGGGGTAAGGAGGAGAAAAGGTTCTTTTTGGCATCTTTTGTAATTACAGTGAGCACCGAGTCTATCCCTTTTTTATCACCCAGAGTACAAAGTGGAGTCTGTACTAACGTGTTTAATGCGTGTTGATGCAACTTGTTCTTAAAGAATGACACTGTTTCTAATACCCAAGAACATATGTGACTTGGTACTGACTAGGAATGGGATGTTGTTCATTAATGAATTTTTTTTTAAAGATTTATTTATTTATTATGTATACAACATTCCTTCCATGTATGTTTACGTGCCAGAGGAGGGCACCAGATCTCATTATAGATGGCTGTGAGCCACCATGTGGTTGCTGGGAATTGAACTCAGAACCTCTGGAAGAACAGTCAGTGTTCTTAACCTCTGAGCCACCTCTCCAGCCCTCATTAATGAATTTTTAAAGTAATGAGCTTAACCCATTAATCACTTAAGCACAGGCTGGAGAGCTGGTTCTCCAGCTAGGAGAAAGCACTGTTCTTGCAGAGGAGCGGATGTTACTCCCAGGACTCAGACTGGGCTGCTCACAATCCCTCCCCTGTAACCTGAACCTCAGGATCCACACGCTCTCCAGCCCTCCACTGGTATCCACACGTAAGTGGAGAAGCACTTATTTACACATCAGTAACTTCAAAATGAAACTATGGCAACCAGCTAAACACATGCCAGGAGAGGAGAGTCGTCAGGAGGACTCTTTTCAGAGGTCGAGCACAGCAACACGAGGCCCTCGGTGCAATGTGGGCTTTTATTTTATTTTTTTTTTAATATTTGTTGAGAAAGGGTCTTGGGATGTAGCCTTGGCTGTGCTGTTACTCAAGTAGCTCTTGAAGGTTTCAAACTCAATCTCCCAAATGACCAGTATAGGCGTGTGCCATCATGGGGGAGCCCACAGTGACTCAGTTTCTTCCATCTGGAGTCCTTGCTGACTTAAAAAGTCATTTGACCCTTTTCGACAAGATGGCGCCGAAAGCGAAGAAGGAAGCTCCCGCCCCTCCCAAAGCCGAAGCTAAAGAAAGCAGTGCTGAAAGGCGTCCACAGCCACAAAAAGAAGAAGATCCGCACATCGCCCACCTTTCGGTGGCCCAAGACCCTGCGGCTACGAAGGCAGCCTAAATACCCACGCAAGAGCGCGCCCAGGAGGAACAAGCTTGACCACTATGCCATCATCAAATTCCCCCTGACCACCGAGTCAGCAATGAAGAAGATAGAAGACAACAACACACTTGTGTTCATTGTGGACGTCAAGGCCAACAAGCACCAGATCAAACAGGCTGTGAAGAAACTCTATGACATCGATGTGGCCAAAGTCAACACCCTCATAAGGCCCGACGGAGAGAAGAAGGCGTATGTTCGGTTGGCTCCTGATTATGATGCTCTGGATGTTGCCAATAAGATCGGAATCATCTAAACTGAGCCCAGCCGGCTAATTCTAAATATACACTTTTTCACCATAAAAAAAAAAAAAAAGGTCATTTGAGTTCAAGCTTGCCTGCTCTCCCTGCTCTAGTATCCTTGAGAGCTGTGTGAATGTCCTGACTAAGTCCACAGAAAGGAGCATTTTGCCCACGAGTAACAACACATCATCTAAGCCACAGGCTGGAGAATGCCAGCCGACCGCACATTCAGACAGAGAAAGCAACTGCTTGCGGCTAGCGGGACTCGCATGGTAGACAGCGAGCCTGCGTGCGCTTTCTCCCCAGGGCAGTGCAGGGAGGTAGTTCACTGACTGGACGGCTCTTCCTTCTGTCTTCCGCCCTTAATCTGTATCAAAGTTCTGAAATAATTCTGTTCATTATTATGTTCATATTATTATTATGATTCAGAATAATATTATTCTGTTCATATTATTATTATGAAATAAGGCTGTTTGGTGTTGGCCAACAGGCCTCCCAGATCTGTCCCGTGTTTCCGTCTCAATCTCTTTTCACCTGCCATCTCCTTAGCCTCGCACCCCTCCAGGTGCCCAGGCTGACTCATCGGCAGGCTCCAACACCTCCACACCTGAATTTGACAAAGTTCCGTTTATTTAAAGGACATACTCTGAATTCACATTTATCTTTTAAAAATGTCTTTTCTTCCATAAGATGGTGGTAGTAGAGTGTGAGAGATCTTTAAATTTCTTTATACTTGATAAAAATTTGTTAATTCTCATAATATTGGGAGAATTTAACTAGTCTACAAAAACAAAACAAAAAAACAAACCAAAAGAAAAACAAACAAACAAAAATAAGCAGCCTCTCAGTCTACTCTAAGGAAAACACAAGCGTTGCAGAGAGAAGGTTGGCATGCCGTGACAAGGATGGAGGCTGGTGGGAAGCCTGTGTTACGGCTTCACCACCTACTTTGTGGCATCTGGCCACTGTTTTAGAATGACCAGTAACAGAGATCAAGGTCCAGCTAGATCTCTCTTACCACCAAATAAAACCTCCAGTGCAGGAAAGGGTTACATTTAATTGAATTGTTGGCCAAACAGGCAAACAGAAGTCACCAAACAACCCAGGATGTTGCCAAGGTTATTGGTTGCTCTGCAAACACTGATGGTAGGGTCCTATTGCTGGAGACAACACCAACAAGGCTAATCATGTCAGTGGCGATGTGGAGAAGTAGAGCTGAGGCCTACAGTCATCACCGTTACTAATTCATGGCAGTGTAAGGAACTCTGCGTACTACCAGAGAAGGGCAAACACCAACCCAGCTGCACACCGCTGATCTACAATGGTGGTCTGCCTTCAAGACAGGCTGGGGCAATCGTGGAACAAGGCTGTGTGAACAAGCAACCGCTCTGATGGATTTAAGGACCACTCCATGAGATGGAAGCCTCCCGGTACTGCTCAGGAAGCCTAGAACCTGAGACTAGATAGTCCATGTACTGGGGGAAACCACATCCTAATGGCCTCCTGCAGCAGCAGATGGGAGTACAGGGATCCACAGCTACACAACGTGCGGAGAATGAGAGACTTTGAACAGTTTTATGTCTCCATAAAAATCTCTCTTCTCAAGGCTTAGAGAACTCTGTGGAATAAGAGGTGGAAAGATTGTATAGGAGCGGAAGACAGCAAGGAAAAAAGGCTTCCAGACACAACAGGACGGACACACATGAAGAGACTGGCAGCGTGCACAAGGCCAGGTCCCAGAACTGAGGTGAACACAATCCCCACCCTTAAACCAAAAAGTTTTCTCCAGCTGATAGCTACTCACAAAGGAGTCTCACTGTGCATACAAACCACACTTGAGGGCAGGTCCCAGGCCCAACAGTAGATGCTAGAACAAAATGAGCCAATCGTGTTTTCTGAGGGTTTCTGGGCTCACCATGCTTTGCTTAGACATTTTCAGTTTCTCTCTCTCTCTCTCTCTCTCTCTCTCTCTCTATATATATATATATATATATATATATATTTACTGTT